>NC_059083.1:15197741-15324463 GCF_020497125.1 Mauremys mutica | reverse complement strand
GTCTTGTTCTTGTGGATGTTGAGGCCAACCTGTGATGACGTGGCTGCCACTACGTTGGTCTTCTCTTGCATCTGCTGTTTACTGTGTGAAAGGAGTGCAAGGTCGTCGGCAAAGTCCAGGTCATCAAGCTGGGTCCACAACGTCCACTGGATTCCGTTCCTACGCTCGTAAGTGGATGTCTTCATAATCCAATCGATGACGTTAGCAGGTCAATGCTGAAACCACTGAGCTATCCCTCCAGTGATCAGTGTCTCTCAGCATGAACACTGATGGTGAGAGTTGGGTACGTCCAGACTACCCGCCATATCCGCAGGTAGCAATCGATTTTTCGGGAATCGATATATCGCGTCTCCGATATATCGATCCCCGAACGCGCTCCTGTCGACTCTGGAACTCCACTGGAGCGAGTGGAGGTAGCGGAGTCGACACGGGGAGCCGCGGACGTCGATCCTGCACCGTGAAGACCCGAGGTAAATCGATCTAAGATACTTTGACTTCAGCTATGCTATTCACATAGCTGAAGTTGCGTATCCGATACCCCCTCCCCCAGTGTAGACCAGCCCCTAGATTCAGAATGCGAGAGACAGAGACTGAAATGGAAGTTACTGCCTGTGAAAGCAATGTTAAGTGAGCCTAAACTTTTGTCAAGTTAACTGTGTACATGATAAAGAGGGGGAATGAGGGAGCTCTGAGAAACACAATTGCAACAGGTAATCTTAAGAAAGCTGTTAACCGCAAAAGAACAACTCTTTAAAATGGGACAACTTGGTTTTGCTGTGTTCCTAATAAGGAAATATTAATGAGGAAATGTGCTTATCTGTATATTGTTAAAAATCTATGTAAGCTTTTATTGTTTTCATCTTTGCAGAGCAGCTCGATGCAGCTGTCTCTCCCCGCATGCTTGTATTACAATAAAGAAGCCTCAGGCTGTCTGATCCAAACGCAAGGCCTGGGTAATTTCCACGACACTGTCTGATCCCTGCAGAGATGTGAGATACCGTTGGGAGGGGGAGAAGTTGGGGGAACAGAGCTGGGAAACTGTTGGGTTTGCTCCTCCGAGCCTTACAGCCGAGGCTGAGAACTGTGAACTCGCTGCACCGGTACCAGAGAGGGAGGGACTCAACTTGGACTGGCTGAGTCGTGTGAAGCTGCCCCTGAACTCTAAAGGTCCATGAACGACATCCCGGACAATGATAGGGGAGGCAGTAGCGTCTCCCTATTCTTGAGATGCCAAACTTGGGCTGAGGCAAGAAGGGAGCCGGGGATGTCAACAGACCTGGGCAGCCTTGAAGCCAGGCCGACCCCCATCACTGAGGCCAGAGGGAGATGAGGAACCCGACAGTCCACCCAGTCACCCCTTCCCCATCTACCTCAGTGTCCTGTGTTGGGATGACAGAGACTCTCTTTGCCCCCCCATGCTCACCACTTATGTATGGTTCTGATATATCGTGTACAACGTAGGCCTGGTGAGGGATCATTGGAAAAGTCATGATCTGCCATTGAAATGCGTGTAACACCAGTGCATGTAGAATGGTGAGTTTTTAGTGTATGTTTGTTGCTAGGGTGACCATATCCCAGGTGCCCAAAAAGAGACACTGAGGAAGGTGGGAGCTGGAGGGGGTAGAGTGGGTGCTGGAGGGGATGTGGCAGGGGTAGTCACAAGGTGAGGTGTAGTTAAGGTGACCAGAAGTCCTGATTTTTATAGGGACAGTCCTGATTTTTGGGTCTTTTTCTTATATAGGCTCCTATTACCCCCACTCCCCCATCCCAATTTTTCACATTTGCTGTCTGGTCACCCTAGGTGTAGTGCAGTTTCCCACTCTGGGAGAAGAGGGGTTAAAGCAGCCCTTGGGGAGGCTGGGCAAAGCCCAGCCAATGAGAGGAGGACTTGCGGAGAGAGCCAATGGAAAGGAGGCTTGATGGAGCAGCATGCGAGGGCCATATAAAAAGGACTGTTCTGCAGAGCAGAGAGCAGTCTCTTTCTCCAGCCTGATGGAAGAGGACTAGTTGTCTATAAAGAGAAGTGTCAGGAAGAGCAGGGTGGGGTCAGGCGAGTAAGCGGAGCTGCAGCCTGACTGGCTGCCAGACAGAAGCCCCGATAGGAGGCAGGGAAGGGGCTGGGGCTACCGGGAAGTGGCCCAGGGATAAAGAGGTAAGCAGCAGCACTTGGAGGAGAGGCAGTAAGTGCTGCTGCTAGAGGGTCCTGGGGGAGGGGCCCAGAGAAGCAAGCGGGTCTGTCCCACTTGCTGCCAAAGAGAGTGGCCCATCGAAGAACCACAGTTTGCCCCTGAGGGAAGGGCTGTACTAGGGGCTGCAGTTCGGCACCACGGCGACAGGCTGGGAGCAAGGGCTGCTGGTTCTCCTGTATGACGTGACCTGATTAAAATATCATCTGGATCATTGTTGTAACCACTGTTCTATGTTTGCAAGAAATCTTGTGCAAAGGTGGTCAAGTGAGGTGCCTATGGAAAGGATTGCAATAGCTGGGTATGTTTGTTCTAGTTGCATGCATATGTTATTGATGTGTTTAAAATTATTAGTATTGGCTACATAGTTGTACTTCCATGAGTTTGATTCTCAGTAGCCCCAGTGAAGCATTTGGCCAGCGTATTGCGAAGGAACGATTCAAATTGCGTGGCCCAGCAAGAAGTACCTGACTGACAATGGGCCTCGGGAGATGCCAGTCCACATCGGATGAGCCTTCCTGGGAACATTCAAACTAGCATGTGGGCCATGGCTTCTGCCTGTAAAGTCATGCGTAGATGGGTGATTTGCCCATGTGATGGCTCATGTGACTGGACATTGTTACTGTTCTTTTCAATGGGATTCCCTGCACATGATGCAAGTTATAAAAGACCCTGGAAACATCTCCATCTTACCTCTTTCCTGCTCCAGTTTCTCTGCTGCTCAAACCCTTGGACTATGCATTTGTACGAAGGGGAGCGTTCCAACCGGGGAATGGAAGTCCTTCTAATGATTTGGGAGTAACCAGAAACTTGATATAAGCCTGCAGTTTATTCCATCGCTGCCGAATCAAGAGCTTTATGATTATTGTAGGTATTTGATTCCTTTGACCAATTTTAACTCACCTTTCTTTTTATTAATAAACTTTTATATGTTAGATACTAAAGAATTGGCAACAGGATGATTTCTGGGTAAGATCTGATTTGTATATGGACATGAGTGTGTAGCTGATCCTTTGGGATCAGGAGAACCTTTAACTGGGGACACTGATTTTAATGACCACTCATCCCTCTAAGCAATGCTTCTAGTGGTGATACAAGGGGACTGGAGTATCCGAGGGAATTGCTTCTCTGACTTTGTTAGCCAGAGCGATGACAAAGAAGTTCGCTTTTCGCTGTACCTTGTGAGTGAAGGACTACCTATCATGGGCTGTGCCTGCCCTTGGTCTCAGGAGTTCATCCTGAATTGGATACTCTCAGTAATGTCCCACTAAAGCAAACCTTTACACCGCAGAAAGTGGGGGGAACGGAGTTTGGGGCTCAGCCAGAGGGCTGTACCCCGAAGAGGACACTGGTCCAGGAGAGATGCGGCTCTGGCTTCTGAAGACATGGAGCCAGCGAAGCAGTGACAGAGCGTGAGACGCCACCAGAGGAGGGTGCCCTGCTGATGGACTGAGATAATTCCCTGCACGACCAGCAGCAGCTCTCTCCCAGCAATGCGGCTGCACTACAAGCTGTGTGTGACCTGCTGGGCTGCCCCCCTCCACTTCCTCTTCCCCGCAAAGAGAGAGTCAGGAACGTTCCCGCCTCTTACCTCTGTGCATATTTATTGGTTTCTCCTAAAGTTAGTTAGGATTATAGGGGAAAGTGTCAGAGCGACCACCAGTGAGAGTTCCTGGCCACCAACTTTGGTCATGAGACCCCCTGGGCCAGATGATGGGCCCTTCTGATCATAGCGCCTGGGAGTGGAACAGGAGCCGGACCCAGAGATGCTGCAGCGCGATCCCTGCAGCGCTAGGACCCAGGAGCAGCCGGGAGGCGGCTCCGGGCAGCGAGCGCTGGGCTCCGGCCCGGCCGCAGGAAGTGACTCGCAGCCGCTGCGGTGACTCTGGCTCCCAGGCTCCTGGCGAGATCCCCGAGCCCCGGGGGGCGGCTGGTGCTGGGAGCCCGGAGCCCTGGCTGCAGCCGGGAGAGGGGAATCTCCAGCAGGGCCCTTCCCGCTGCTCCCCCCCCCAGGAGCCTCTCCCAGGGCAGAGCCCCCAGCCCGGCCCGGCCCCTGCCCCGGGGCCCCGCTCGGAGGGAAGGTGAGAGAGACCCGCCCCCCCCCGGCACCCCCGGGCTGCAGGGGGCGGAGGCTAAAGAGGTGCCGGGGGTGAGGGCAGGCGGGGGAGCGGGGTGGGGGCAGGAGGCGGGTGCTGGGGCTGAGGGGGGCAGGCTGGGATGGGGAGGTCCCAGTGTGTTATTGTCTAGGGTGACCAGACAGCAAGTGTGAAAAATCAGGACAGGAGGTGGGGGGTGATAGGAGCCTATATATGAAAAAGACCCAAAAATCGGGACCATCCCTATAAAATCGGGACATCTGGTCACCCTATGTATTGTCAGACACCCCCGTGCTGGCGGGGTCTGTGTCTCATGAGTTTCGGGGTCTGCCCGGGGCCCTGGTCTGTTTTTCCTGCAGGATTCAGTTCTCAGCCCCACCGGAGTCGCTGCTGATTCTGGCCGGTAGGGAGAGTGGATGGGCCAATGGAATCAGCCTTTGTCTGCCTGTCCCTGGGGGCTGCTGGGGGAGTCCAGGGCAGCTCGTTCTTCGGGTGATGCCACCAGAGGGCTCCGGCTGTTCCTCAGGGAGAGGAGTTTACAGGGCAGTGCGGGGAAATCCCCCAAAGTGGCCCCTTTTTTTCCTTTTCTTTTTCTAGCATTTGGCTTAGAGTTGCTGTTACGGGAAGTGTCTCAAGAGCCTCGGGGGAATGTGGACGTGTGAAAAGGGGGTTTGCAGCAGCCATCTTAGTGTTTTTAAGAGACAGAGCAGAAGACAGGCTGTGAGGGAAAATTTAGCCGGCCTTAAGCTTTAGTCAAGGTCCTCTGAGTTTGGTCAAGCTTGCTTACAGGCCTTGAACTAAGATCCTGCTTGTTTCTGTGTACAAGGGGCAGAAGGAGTCAGAATGGAAAAAATCCCCTCCCCAGGCTCGACCCAGGTCCACCAGAGCTGCTGGGGAGAGGAACCCCTCCCTCAGCCCGGCTCAGGACCACAGCAGCTGCCGTGGCTGGGGAGAGGTGCCTCTCACCCTGCCCCGAGCTGCTGCGGTGAGAGAGGGCTGGGGGGTGTCCTCTCCCCACCGCAGTCTGCACCCCAAATCCCTTGTAAGGGAAAATCCAGTGGCATCCAAACCTTATAGGCCCAAGCCTCATGTCGAGCTGCCAAGGTCAGCTCGCTGAAATGAGGGCACAGAGGAGGCAGTGGAAAGTACCCAACAGTCCCCTAGCCAAAAACAATTTGCCATATCCTTCACGGTCACCGTTTCACCGCAAAAGGACAGACAGTAAATACCAGGAGAGGCCTAACATGGGAAGAATTTAAGTTTGCTCTAATTTATATTGATTTTGCAACATTTCTAGTAAGGAAATGACAAGGCAATGTATGCAGCCTTGTGTAACGAGTTTGTGCTTTTAAGCTTTATAAGCCTGTCTGTAACCAGCTTCGGGGAGGCTGTTTCCAATAGCGGTCCGCCCCTGTGCGCTGGTAATCAGTCAAAGGCCTCAGGCGGTTCTGATCCAAACACAACGCCTGGTCGTTTTTCCACGACAAGGCTAACCCTAACCCTAACGTCACGAGATTTGTAGAAGCGGCGATTGTGCGAGGTGGTTGGGGAAACGACATGAGAAGCTGTTTTCTAACCTTGCTTTCAGATAAGAATGGGAAGGAAAATGTATAACAAGATTCAGCTGTATCTGTTGATATATGTGATGGGAACCTATAAATATGTGCTTTAAACTGTTGTACTTTGGAGACCTGCCTAAGAAAGGGAAGCCCCCCATCCCCGTAGGCTCCCCCTGCAGTTGCTTGAAATAAACTGCCTCTGACTTGCTGCTAACAAACACAAGAGTGAAGAATCTGTTTCTTCCATGGGAATCTGCGGGTGACATGGACTGAAGCCCCTTCCGTAACCTCCCCCATTGCTCCTCTCGCCCTGACAGACTGAGGAATCACGTCCACATTTCGCTCCAGATGGTCCCGTCTTCCAGGAGACAGGGAAGGGAAATGGCTGTGATGGAGCCAGTTCAGGTAGGAGATTTTCAGGGAGCTACTGGGCGGGGTGAGGGAGAGGCAGAGAGGAGACAGGGTGTGAGAAACCTGCTGATTTTCTGAGTAGGCCCATTGGAGGCGGGGGAGGGGAGAGGGGACATTCCCCAATTTCTCAAACAGGAATCAACCCCGTAGGCAGGCCTGGGAACATTTTCCAGACTCCCAATGCTGGAGCCTGGACCCACTGGCCTGAGGCTGCTGTGAAATATGAAGAGAAGCTGTTGGTATTCCGGTCCCTGTCCCCGGCTCAGAGCTCTGGTTCCCATGTCAGGCTGTGGCTGGCAGGCATGTGGGAAATAAGAAATCCCGGCCCTGCTCCGTCTGATGTAGGGGACAGGGAGCGCTCACCTTCTTCCCACCCTGAAGCCTCTGAGCTGGGTGGGGGTGGGATTCTGCCAGTCTGGCCCTCCCAGAGCTTCACATTTTTTTCCCCTTCCCGTGACTAGTGGGATTGTATCTGGGGCAGCAGGTGCTGAGGGAGGGACTCTTGTTGTTTCAGATGCCGGTGACCTTCGAGGAGGTGGCTGTGTATTTCACCCAGAGGCAGGGAGCTCTGCTGGACCCTGCACAGAGAGCCCTCTACAGGGACGTCATGCAGGAGAACTATGAGATGGTGACCTCGCTGGGTAAGGGATTCCCGTCTGCTCTGTTATTAGAAGCCGTGGGACTTAAGTATCTGAATGTGTTCAGGTTCTTCCTCAGTCAGTTACATTAGAGGCAAATGGGTTCCATAATGCACAGCTGCCATGTGAGAGAGAGTTGCATCTCTGTGCCCTCTCCAGTGGAACATGGGTGTCAAAACCCAGTGGACAAGCTAAACTATCCCCACCCCTCCACCTTTCAAAGGGGCATAAATCGAGCATTGTCCTGTCTGTGTTGTTTCTTGGCTGCACACACAATCCCTGTTCACCTCCCTTGTTGGGACTAGCTCCAGCCCAGGGGAGGGCTCTGGGCTCTTCAGGTTTAGAAAGAGGCAGGGGTTTAAGTGCAGAGCTGTGTGTGAGTCAGCAAGGCCCCCAGAGTGCAGAGATCCTGGGAACGCCTAGTGAGGGTGTAGTAATAATTCAGCTCACCTCCCCAGACAACTTCCTCTGCGCAAGGGGGCTCAGTGACCACGTTCCCTTCCTCTTGGATAAAGTCATTGCGGAGAAACTAAATGGATTCTTTGCTTCAGTCTTCACGGCTGAGGATGTTAGGGAGATTCCCAAACCTGAGCTGGATTTTGTAGGTGACAAATCTGAGGAACTGTCACAGATTGAAGTCTCACTAGAGGAGGTTTTGGAATTAATTGATAAACTCAACATTAACAAGTCACCGGGACCAGATGGCATTCACCCAAGAGTTCTGAAAGAACTCAAATGTGAAGTTGCGGAACTATTAACTAAGGTTTGTAACCTGTCCTTTAAATCGGCTTCGGTACCCAATGACTGGAAGTTAGCTAATGTAACGCCAATATTTAAAAAGGGCTCTAGGGGTGATCCCAGCAATTACAGACCGGTAAGTCTAACGTCGGTACCGGGCAAATTAGTTGAAACAATAGTAAAGAATAAAATTGTGAGACACATAGAAAAAGATAAACTCTTGAGCAATAGTCAACATGGTTTCTGTAAAGGGAAATCGTGTCTTACTAATCTATTAGAGTTCTTTGAAGGGGTCAACAAACCTGTGGACAAGGGGGATCCGGTGGACATAGTGTACTTAGATTTCCAGAAAGCCTTTGACAAGGTCCCTCACCAAAGTCTCTTACGTAAATTAAGCTGTCATGGGATAAAAGGAAAGGTCCTTTCATGGATTGAGAACTGGTTAAAGGACAGGGAACAAAGGGTAGGAATTAATGGTAAATTCTCAGAATGGAGAGGGGTAACTAGTGGTGTTCCCCAAGGGTCAGTCCTAGGACCAATCCTATTCAATTTATTCATAAATGATCTGGAGAAAGGGGTAAACAGTGAGGTGGCAAAGTTTGCAGATGATACTAAACTACTCAAGATAGTTAAGACCAAAGCAGATTGTGAAGAACTTCAAAAAGATCTCACAAAACTAAGTGATTGGGCAACAAAATGGCAAATGAAATTTAATGTGGATAAATGTAAAGTAATGCACATTGGAAGAAATAACCCCAACTATACATACAACATGATGGGGGCTAATTTAGCTACAACGAGTCAGGAAAAAGATCTTGGAGTTATCGTGGATAGTTCTCTGAAGATGTCCACGCAGTGTGCAGAGGCGGTCAAAAAAGCAAACAGGATGTTAGGAATCATTAAAAAGGGGATAGAGAATAAGACTGAGAATATATTATTGCCCTTATATAAATCCATGGTACGCCCACATCTCGAATACTGTGTACAGATGTGGTGGTCTCACCTCAAAAAAGATATTCTAGCACTAGAAAAGGTTCAGAAAAGAGCAACTAAAATGATTAGGGGTTTAGAGAGGGTCCCATATGAGAAAAGATTAAAGAGGCTAGGACTCTTCAGTTTGGAAAAGAGAAGACTAAGGGGGGACATGATAGAGGTATATAAAATCATGAGTGATGTTGAGAAAGTGGATAAGGAGAAGTTATTTACTTATTCCCATAATACAAGAACTAGGGGTCACCAAATGAAATTAATAGGCAGCAGGTTTAAAACAAATAAAAGGAAGTTCTTCTTCACGCAGCGCACAGTCAACTTGTGGAACTCCTTACCTGAGCAGGTTGTGAAGGCTAGGACTATAACAATGTTTAAAAGGGGACTGGATAAATTCATGGTGGCTAAGTCCATAAATGGCTATTAGCCAGGATGGGTAAGAATGGTGTCCCTAGCCTCTGTTTGTCAGATGGTGGAGATGGATGGCAGGAGAGAGATCACTTGATCATTGCCTGTTAGGTTCACTCCCTCAGGGGCACCTGGCATTGGCCACTGTCGGTAGAGAGATACTGGGCTAGATGGACCTTTGGTCTGACCCGGTACGGCCTTTCTTATGTTCTTATGGATGCCACGTTCCTCCAGCAGAGCACAGGGACAGGTTCCACTCACGGAATGTCCTTAGTGACAAATACTCCACCAGTGCTCCATGCACCCTGATCTGGTCTGATTTCACCCCCTGCGCAGGATTTCCCCTTGCCAAACCTGAGCTTATCGCCCGCCTGGAGCAAGGGGAAGAGCCGTGGGTGCCCGATCTCCAGACCTGCGAGGAAAGAAGGCTTCCAAGATGCCCCCATACAGGTGAGGACTGACACAGAACCATCTAGGGAGGGAAGGAAAAAGTTGAGATTCCCCAAATATGGTGTGAGTAAACACCTTCAGTTCTTCCTCGTTACAGCCAGGACAGGGCTGTAGTCAGCAAATATCGCTCACGACTTTCCACCCATCCTCTTAGATGCAGGAGTTTCCTTCCCATTTCTCCTTCACTTTGGGTGGGATGTGGAGGCAGAATCCAATTGCTCAGTCTCTCTGTTGGGTTTTCCCTCGGTGCTATTCCTCTTTCTTCCAAGCACAATGACTCCTGTCTGGATTGTCTCTCTTCCAGAAGGTGCTGAGCGAGGGAATGAGAATGAGGAGGAGAATCATTATCAGGAAGTTCCTGGAGAAGTGCAACCCCAGGCGACCTTTGTGGGAGGAGCTGAAGGGAAATGTTTCAGTCCAAAGTCAGCACGAAAGTCACTTAAGAAAAGCCACACAGGAGAAAGGCCCCATAAGTGCTTGGACTGTGGGAAAAGTTTCGTGCAAAGGTCACACCTTGTTTGTCATCAGTCAATCCACACAGGAGAGAGACCGCACAAGTGCTTGGACTGTGGGAAAAGTTTCATAAGAAGGTCACACCTTGTTTGTCATCAGTCAGTCCACACAGGAGAGAGACTCCACAAGTGCTTGGACTGTGGGAAAAGTTTCAAACACAGGTCACACCTTGTTAAACATCAGTCAGTCCACACAGGAGAGAGACCCCACAAGTGCTTGGACTGTGGGAAAAGTTTCAAACACAGGTCACACCTTGTTCAACATCAGTCAGTCCACACAGGAGAGAGACTCCACAAGTGCTTGGATTGTGGGAAAAGTTTCAGACGGAGATCAGCCCTGGTTAAACACCAGAAAATCCACACAGGAGGGAGACCCCATAAGTGCTTGGACTGTGGGAAAAGTTTCATGCAAAGGTCACACCTTGTTAAACATCAGGCAATCCACACAGGAGAGAGACCCCACAAGTGCTTGGACTGTGGGAAAAGTTTCATAAGAAGGTCAAACCGTGTTGAACATCAGGCAATTCACACAGGAGATAGACCCTACAAGTGCTTGGACTGTGGGAAAAGTTTCAAGGAAAGGGCCTACCTTGTTAAACATAAGGCAATCCACACAGGAGAGAGACCCCACAAGTGCTTGGACTGTGGGAAAAGTTTCATACAAAGGTCAGACCTTGTTTGTCATCAGTCAGTCCACACAGGAGAGAGACCCCACAAGTGCTTGGACTGTGGGAAAAGTTTCATACGAAGGTCACACCTTGTTTGTCATCAGTCAGTCCACACAGGAGAGAGACCCCACAAGTGCGTGGACTGTGAGAAAAGTTTCACAAGAAGGTCAAACCTTGTTCGACATCAGGCAATCCACACAGGAGAGAGACCCCACAAGTGCTTGGACTGTGCGGAAAGTTTCATACGCAGGTCAGTCCTTGTTACACATAAAGTAGTGGACACAGGAGAGAGACTCCACAAGTGCTTGGACTGTGGGAAAAGTTTCAGACGGAGATCAGTCCTGGTTAAACACCAGAAAATCCACACAGGAGGGAGACCCCACAAGTGCTTGGACTGTGGGAAAAGTTTCAAACAAAGGTCACACCTTGTTCAACATCAGTCAGTCCACACAGGAGAGAGACCCCACAAGTGCTTGGACTGTGGGAAAAGTTTCATACAGAGGTCAGAGCTTGTTTGTCATCAGTCCGTCCACACAGGAGAGAGACCCCACAAGTGCGTGGACTGTGAGAAAAGTTTCAAAAGAAGGTCACACCTTGTTTGTCATCAGTCAGTCCACACAGGAGAGAGACCCCACAAGTGCTTGGACTGTGAGAAAAGTTTCAGAAGAAGGTCACAGCTTGTTCAACATCAGTCAGTCCACACAGGAGAGAGACCCCACAAGTGCTTGGACTGTGGGAAAAGTTTCAAACACAGGTCACACCTTGTTCAACATCAGTCTGTCCACACAGGAGACAGACCCCACAAGTGCTTGGACTGTGGGAAAAGTTTCATACGAAGGTCACAGCTTGTTTGTCATCAGTCAGTCCACACAGGAGAGAGACCCCACAAGTGCTTGGACTGTGGGAAAAGTTTCAAACACAGGTCAAACCTTGTTGAACATCAGGCAATCCACACAGGAGAGAGACTCCACAAGTGCTTGAACTGTGGGAAAAGATTCAAACAGAGGTCAAACCTTGTTCACCATCAGGCAATTCACACAGGAGATAGACCCTACAAGTGCTTGGACTGTGGGGAAAGTTTCAGACGGAGATCAGCCCTGGTTAAACACCAGAAAATCCACACAGGAGAGAGACTCCACAAGTGCGTGGACTGTGGGGAAAGTTTCATAAGAAGGTCACACCTTGTTCGACATAAGGCAATCCACACAGGAGAGAGACCCCACAAGTGCTTAGACTGTGGGAAAAGTTTCATAAGAAGGTCAAACCTTGTTGAACATCAGGCAATCCACACAGGAGAGTGACTGTGTAAGTGCTTGGACTGTGCGAAAAGCTTCACATGGAGATCAGATCTCATTCAACATGGGAGAATCCACACAGGATCTAAACTTCTGTGACACATGACAAAAAGGGTTAAGCAGCTTCCATGTAATTGACTCAGATCAGGCCTTGTTACACATCAGGGAAAACTAAATCCTCAGTACCACTTCTAGGGCCGGCTCCAGGCACCAGACGAGGAAGCACGTGCCTGGGGGGGCGGCACTTTTTGCTTGGGGTGGAAAAAAAGCTTGAGCTGGCTCTGATCACTTCAAACTAATCTTATTGAGAGCGGCAACAGTTCCTCAGTAACTCTCTGCATTTGATTTTGTTACAAAATCAATAAGTTCGGATGGCATGAGCCCCAGAGGGACAGACGGTTCCACGAGCAGTCCTCCTTCGATACCCCATTAGAGATTTCAAAAGGTCTCTTACCTCTTGATTGGCGCCTTGGGGTTCGAAGGGGAACAGTCCGCAGTAGCTGCCGCTGGCTGAGCTGGGCGTTACCATCCGAGTCACGGCATCAATAATTGTGGAAGAAAACAGAGTTTTTACTTTTAGGTTGGTTGTAACAAATCAGAGACAGTTTATTCTTAAGCAATTGCAAGAGGGGAACTGCACACCCAGGCAGGGAATCTCTCTTAGTCCAGGTAGGGCTCCAAAGATAAACAGTTGGAGCAAGACTTTCTACCTTTTTTTAAATCGACAATAATGATTATAGCTGAACAACCTTCCCACTTGCTGAAACCAGAAAACTGGATCTACATAAAGGTCCATCAGCGAAAGACCGCCCTGGCTCCACGCTGGAAAGGCCCTTATCAAGTCCTGATGACTACCAACACCGCTGTAAAATGCCAAGAACTGACTGTCTGGACCCGTGCTTCTCACTGCAAAAAGGCCTCTCCACCTCAAGAGGACTTTACGACTGATGATCAGCCTGTTTCTCCTTCTGGTGCTGCTGTTTCTTTTGGGCAGCAGAAAAAAAGGATAAGATAAAGTGCTAGTAACCTCTCCCTTGTCCACTGACAGAACTACCACGCATTTGATTTGTGCTAAAAAACCTAAAGCATTACAGGGTGATGTGCTAGTAACCTCTCCCCTGCAAAATGCTAAACCACCACTGTGCCAAGAAGTAGGAACACTTACTCTACTGAAACCACCAAAGCCCAGATATTTCTGACCACAAAGAACATTAAAAACTGGCACTGGTGGGGAAAAAAAATATTGTATACTAGCAAGAAGGACATTATGGGGACGAGTCTTGGAAATGTGATATTCATTGGACTTTGGGGTTTATTCCAAGTAATGCATGCTGTGCTTTTGGACAAGTACCTTCAGCATGTATAGCACTCCCCAGTTGGCTTTCTGATGATGAATACCAAAGGCATTTTGCTGCCACAAATGCTACTCCTACCATCTCCCCCACCACCACTACCTCCCCTGTAATATACCCAGATACAAATATATTCTAATGAAATACAGTGGCCAAAGCCTACACGTCTTAGTAATTTACTAAAATTCTGCTCAAAAAAATTGATTCTTTAAAATTCAAAATAAGTCATATAAGCAAACAAGTAAAAAAACAAATGGGTCAATAAAAATAGAAATCTAGACTATCACTACAAATAAGCCCCCAAAATCTAAAATTAATGGGTTCTATAGCAAGGTAAATATAATGGCCGTTCCCGAAATGTATAGCATGTGAAATGAAAAAGTCCCTTATTTTTACTTAGTCACCCAACTAGGGTAAATAATCAAACGTATACCCAAAAAGTCTGTTCTGCCACCGGAAATTTTACCTGTACTAAAATAATCCCAGTAACCAATAATTTAACCTGCACCATATTGCAATATATCCCTTCCCATGCTATTAATGCTAATGCCTCCCAAAAGTATCTAAAAGTGTTTAGCCAATAAATGTGGCATGGTACTTCACCTAAAAAAAAAAAAAGAGAAAGCTAAATTATGCTCGGGACTATAAATGTACACTGCCCGTCTCCAGTTTTCAGGTCACCTCTATATATTCTAATTGCTCAAAAGGAGCTGCCATTAGGTTAGCACAGCAAAGGGCCTGGGTTTCCTCTTAAAAAAAAAAAAGGGGGGGGGGGAGGGGACATCACTAATCATCTATAAAATGGTGCCAGTAGCGCAGCTGCAATTTGGAATATCTATAAAGGTCAACAACATAAATAAATTGGAAAAGGCCACGGGTCTTCTCTCTGGAGCACAGCTAACCCAGGTACAGGCTGAATTACGTGTTATCTCTGCCCTTAGTTCAATGACCCAGAAACTTCTGATGACGATGGTGCTAAATATCACTGAGGCTGGGAAGGCATTGTGGTGAGATCTGGCTTGTTCAGAAATTCAGGATTTCCTGAATGACCAGCTCATGGCCATTCAGAGTGATCTGGAGCATCATGCTTTGCCTACGGCTCTTACAGACACTTCAGGAGTATCATCTGATCCGTGGCCGTAAAGACTTTCTGGGTGGAAGTGCAGGCATTCGCAGTGCTCCTTCCAAGCATACGGACCAACTGGAGGGATGTGGGTTCCCACATACTGTATCTTGCTGGGTCCGTGGCAAAAATGCATGTGGGATTAAATAATTCACCAAAACATTTGGGAAATTAAACTACCTGGTATTCTTAACCGATTTGTAGTCAGTGCTCCTGGAATAACCCCCGAGATTTAAATAAAAATAGGGAATCAGTGGACACTTTGGCCTTTAGAACCCCCACAGCTTCAGCGTGTACAAAAAGTGAAGCCAGGGGAAGTTGTCACTGTTCATGACAACGTTTGTTGGAAGGGTATGGGACAAAAAACGACCCTACAGAACACCTGCTTTTCCAAGCTAATAATAGCCACGTGTATGTTGTAAGAGAAAACTTCAATAGGCCTCATATTTCTCCCAGGCCTCTATTTATCCAAGGTAAGCTAACTGCATAAGTGAGTAGGAGGGTTGGGGAAGGGGGACAAGAAAGAAACTTGCCAAAGGAGAAGGAGTGGTAAAACCAGTAACCGCAAGAGTACAACCTGTGAATAACAGGAAAAACTTCTTTAGCTATATTCTTAATAAGGCTTGTTTTTGATAAACTTCTAAGTTACTAATAAGGTTTGGAAAAGTGGGTGTGTAACTGTTTGTGGTTTTAAGCTTTAAGGTTCCTTGTTATCGGGAGAGCTACCAGCATATGCTTGAAATAAATAAGCCTCAGGCTGATCTGACTCAAACACAACGCATGGTTAATTTTCCACCCCAATGTCAAAGCCACCACTTTGCAAGACATACATTTTAATCTCACCACTGCTGCAGGCAATAGAGTTCTACAATCAGCCCTGAGATTCCAAATAACCCTTTAATTGAACTGCCTTAGTACCTGACCGATTCCAAAATTTGCTTTCACTGCTACCAAAGGTCCAGAAAATCTCTGAATTACAAGGTCAAATTCATATGCTCCAAAATATATATATCAAATTGAAAAGTGTGCCTTTCATACAGCCTATAGTGTATCTATTTTATGTACTAATTATGATGTATTGTGCTATGTAACTAAGGCAGTACAACAGCTGCATCATATTATTACAATGGGAATGTTAATGCTTTTATTGCTTTTGTTTAGCTTAAAATTATGTTGTCGTAAAGAATGTAATAATAATAATACCTTACATGTTCATACTAACCCAGGGCCAGTGCTACCATTAGGCGACCCTAAGCCGTCGCCTAGGGCGCCAGGATTCGGGGGGTGGCATTTTGTGCGCTCCCCACGGGGCACACGGGAGCTTCCGGTTCCACTCCTGTCGTGCCGCCAAAGAAGGACTTTCTTCCGATGTGCCGCGAAAAACAGCAGCAGGCAATTGAGCAGCTCAATGACTGCTGCTGTCGCCGGCGGCATTTCGGCAGAGAGTCCTTCTTCGGCGGCACGACGGGACTGGAACCGGAAGCTTCCACGCGCCCTGAGGGGAGCGCACAAAATGCCGCCCCTCGAATTCTGCCTAGGGCGCCAGAAACCCTGGCGCCGCTCCTATACTAACCATGCATTGTTGTTGCAGCCAACCAAAGCCCATGAGGCTAAACCATTTAATCTAAAATCAAAAATGCAAGGTTTAATAAAAATAAAAGTTTAAAATTGATTGTTGTGCTAGAAGCACAAAAGGGGTGTGTGTGGAAGTATAGTAGACATTTTGTGTTGTCAAGTGACAGAGTAAAAGACAGGCTAACCTTGCTAATAGCGCAAGATTTGTAGAAGCAGGGTTTGTGCTAGGCGGCTGGGGAAATGGTCAGAAATGCTGTTTTTTGACCTTGCTTTAATAATAATAAAACATAAACTGGAGCAAAGCTTATTTAAAAAAATCAGGCAAAAATGTATAAACAAACTGCAGCTATAATCATTCTTGTCTATAAAAAAAAAAAAGGTAGAAAGGCCTTGCCCCAATTGTTTATATTTGGAGCCCTACCTAAAGTAAGGGAAATTCCCTGCCCGAGTGTGTAGTTCCCCTCTTGCAATTGCTTAAGAATAAACTGTCTCCAGGATAGGCTGTAGATGGTTGATGATGTGCTGGAGAGGTTTTAGCTGGGGGCTGTACGTGATGGCCAGTGGTGTTCTGTTATTTTCCTTGTTGGGCCTGTCCTGTAATAGGTGACTTCTGGGTACCCATCTTGCTCTGTCAATCTGTTTCCTCACTTCCCCAGGTGGGTATTGTAGTTTTAAGAATGCTTGATAAAGCTCTTATAGGTGTTTGTCTCTGCCGGAGGGATTGGAGCAAATGCGGTTGTGTCTTGAGGCATGGCTGTAGACAGTGGATCGTGTGATGTGTCCTGGATGGATGCTGGAGGCATGTAGGTAAGTATAGAGGTCAGTAGGTTTCCAGTATAGGGTGGTGTTTATGTGATCATCAGTTATTTGCACTGTAGTTTCCATGAAGTGGATCTCTTGTGTGTCCTGGTCCAGGCTGAGATTGATGGTGGGGTGGAAATTGTTGAAATCCTGGTGGAATTCTTCAAGGGCCTCCTTCCCATGGGTCCATATGATGAAGATGTCATCAATGTAGCACAAGTAGAGGAGGGGGCGCTAGGGGACGAGAGCTGAAAAAACGTTCTTCTAAGAAAGCCATAAAAATGTTGGCATACTGTGGGGCCATGCGGATACCCGTAGCAGTGTCGCTGACTTGAAGGTATAAGTTGTCCCCAGATCTGAAATGGTTGTGAGTGAGGACAAAGTGACAAAGCTCAGTTGCCAGGTGTGCTGTGGCATCATCAGGGATACTGTTCCTGACAGCTTGTAGCCCATCCTCGTGTGGAATATTGGTGTAGAGAGCGTCTCCACTCAGCAGGCTCAAAAAAGAGGCTCTCTCTGGGAAAACCCAGCCATAGGGTAACCCAGTTTGTTACTGAAATATGCCATAGTTCTGGGGAACGCCCACAGACTAACTCCTCAGAGACAACAAAGGACTGACTGTCCCTGTTAGAAAACTCTTATTTGGCCGTCCACCAATAGAAAGAAAGGGGTAAACAAAGAAACTTACAATTCATCTGTAGCGTAGTGTGGCGCTCACCTGTGCCATGGAGTTCCTTGACCCCATGACCCACTAAAGACTTTTCCAGTATAAAGGTTCTGAGTATAAGAAGGGGCGGGGAGAAGGGCTCTGGCCACCTCCCCTGCTCCATCTCTACTCATGGGAGCAAGATCTCTTGAAAGACAGTAGGAGCATCATTGAGCTGGGGGTGTGGTCCTAGCTGGAAGGCTTTCCAATGAACATGGACTGCTGAAAGCTTTGGGGTGAGAGAAATCCCTTTGCTTGTAAGGGTACGGCAACACTCCAAACCTAAGTTGACCTGTATGAGGTTGACTTATAACCACTCCAGTAATGATTGTGGAGCTGGCCCTGGGTGAGAGACACCTCTCCCCAGCCATCGCAGCTCCTGTGGTCCTGGGCCGGGCTGAGGGAGGGGTTCCTCTCCCCTGCAGCTCCAGTGGACCCGGGCTAAGCCTTCAGAGGGGCCCCTCCCTGCCTGCCTCCATGGCCCTCGATAGCCTGCAGTGCAGCTGCGTAGCCTGCAGGGAACACAGTTTCTGACCCCCCCCACCCCAATCTCCCGTTAGCAGAGTGATTGCTAGTCCCTGAGTTCCCCCTTGGGGGCCAGACTTTCTCGTTCCCAGATAGTCTCCCATTACACCAGGCCGTGCCGGAAAGCATTTAGTGTTTGTACATTTTATCCCTTATGCACCAGAATTAACTAGATGCTAAAAAAGTGGGGAGCAGGGACAGTAAAATGGGGTGTTTTAGCTTCTCTGCTATTTCAGGGCGACGGGGTGAGTGCGAGAGATTCCCTCCTTCCCCTAAAAAAAGAATGAGGCGTTCTTGTGGTACCTTAGAAACGAACACCTATATTCGGGCATAAGCTTTGGTGGGCTAAAACCCACTTCAGATGCATAGAGTGGAACATACAGGAGGAAGATATACATACAGAGAACATGCAAAGATGGGGGTTGCTATGCCAACTTTGAGACTACTCAATTAAGGTGAGCTATTAGGAGGAGAAAAAAAACATTTGTAGTGATAATCAGGGTGGCCCATTTCAAACAGTTGACAAGACAGTGTGAGTAACAGCAGGGGAAAACTGATACTAGCTCGCCTGAGTTGATTAGTCTCACAGAGTTGGTATGGCAACCTCCATTTTTTCATTGTGTGTGTGTGTGTGTGTGTGTGTGTGTCTTCCTACTGTATGCACCACTCCATGCATCTGATGAAGTGCGTCATAGCCCACGAAAGCTTATGCCCAAAAAAATTTGTTAGTCTCTAAGGTGCCAGAAGGAGTCCTCGTTCCTTTTGCGGATACAGACTAATACGGCTCCCACTCTGAAACCTTCTTCCCCTGTCACTGTCACGCTCCACTCTCAACACATCAGGCTCAGTCCCAGCCATGGAAAGTTTAACCTGTCTCTGTTCTATCCGTCCATCTCCCAAGGTGTCACTTACCACCTGTCCCTGGCTCTCCAGGCTTAGGAGTCACAGCTTTGATGTCTATGGTCTTAGGTCAGATGCCTGAGTGCTGGAGAAGGAAGTGTCACAGACTTGGGAGTGTGCAGGGAAATCTCAATGAACTTCAAAGCACAGTTTGACCTTCAGATTTTATAGCCCTGCTTCCATCTATTGGTAAAATTGTTTCCTGGCTTTTTCTAGGTTTAGTCCAGATCATTTGTAGATGTGAAGGTGGTTTTGTCTTTCATTCTCTTTCTTTTATGATGATGATGCTAAATCTTTTGTAACTCATACAGCCGAATAAGGAGGTGAGAAGTGAAGCTGGTTTCGCCACTTCAGAAGAAAATGGGTAAATTTCTTAAGAGTCTCTGAGATTTTACTTTATGAATGTGAAATCATTTTATAGTCCACCCTGGCCTGTGGGTTTTTCTCTCTTCGTGAAGGCCGTGAGGTCACGTCTTTGATATTAGTTTAGTTGGATAGGTTGTAGCTCAGATTTCCCGCAGGTTTCAAGAGACAAATCGTCATTTGCACAAATCATCCTTTTTTAGATATTATTTTATTTTAATGTTTGTGTAACCCTTTGTCGTGAGATTTTTGTGTGTGTGGTTTGAACAATGACAGTAATAATAATAATAATAATTGGAGATATACCAATCTCCTAAAACTGGAAGAAACCTTGAAAGGTCATCGAGTCCAGCCCCCTGCCTTCACTAGCAGGACCAATTTTTGCCCCAGATCTCTAAGTGACCCCCTCAACCCTGGGATAGCAGGCCAATGCTCAAACCACTGAGCTATCCCTCTAGTGATCAGTGTCTCTCAGCATGAACACTGATGGTGAGAGCTAGGGTACGTCCAGACTACCCGCCATATCCGCAGGTAGCAATCGATTTTTCGGGGATCGATATATCGCGTCTCATCTAGTTGCAATATATCAATCCCCGACCGCGCTCCTGTCGACTCTGGAACTCCACTGGAGCGAGTGGAGTTAGCGGAGTCGACACAGGGAGCCGCGGACATCGATCCTGCGCCGTGAAGACCCGAGGTAAATCGATCTAAGATACTTTGACTTCAGCTATGCTATTCACGTACCTGAAGTTGTGTATTTTAGATCGATACCCTCTCCCCCAGTGTAGACCTGCCCCTAGATTCAGAATGCAAGAGGCAGAGACTGAAATGGAAGTTATTGCCTGTGAAAGCAATGTTAAGTGAGCCTAAACTTTTGTCAAGTTAACTGTGTACATGATAAAGAGGGGGAATGAGGGAGCTCTGAGAAACACAATTGCAACAGGTAATCTTAAGAAAGCCGTTAACCGCAAAAGAACAACTCTTTAAAATGGGACAACTTGGTTTTGCTGTGTTCCTAATAAGGAAATATTAATGAGGAAATGTGCTTATCTGTATATTGTTAAAAATCTATGTAAGCTTTTATTGTTTTCATCTTTGCAGAGCAGCTCGGTGCAGCTGTCTCTCCCCGCATGCTTGTATTACAATAAAGAGGCATCAGGCTGTCCGATCCAAACGCAAGGCCTGGGTAATTTCCACGACACTGTCTGATCCCGGCAGAGATGTGAGATACCGTTGGGAGGGGGAGAAGTTGGGGGAACAGAGCTGGGAAACTGCTGGGTTTGATCCTCCGAGCCTGACAGCCGAGGCTGAGAACTGTGAACTCGCTGCACTGGTACCAGAGAGGGAGGGACTCAGCTTGGACTGGCAGTGTCGTGTGAAGCTGCCCCTGAACTCTAAAGGTCCATGAACGACACCCCGGACAGTGATAGGGGAGGCAGTAGCGTCTCCCTATTCTTGAGATGCCAAACTTGGGCTGAGGCAAGAAGGGAGCGGGGATGTCAACAGACCTGGGCAGCTTTGAAGCCAGGCTGAACCCCATCACTGAGGCCAGAGGGAGATGAGGAACCTGACAGTCCACCCGGTCACCCCTTCCCCATCTACCTCAGTGTCCTGTGTTGGGATGACAGAGACTCTCTTTGCCCCCCATGCTCACCACTTATGTATGGTTCTGATATATCGTGTACAACGTAGGCCTGGTGAGGGATCATTGGAAAAGTCATGATCTGCTGTTGAAATGCATGTAACACCATGGTGAGATTTTATTGTATGTTTGTTGCTAGGGTGACCATATCCCAGGTGCCCAAAAAGAGGACACTGATGAAGGTGGGAGCTGGAGGGGGTAGAGTGGGTGCTGGAGGGGATGTGGCAGGGGTATTCACAAGGTGAGGTGTAATTAGGGTGACCAAATGTCCCGATTTTTCTAGGGACAGTCCTCATTTTTGGGTCTCTTTCTTATACAGGCTCCTATTACCCCCACTCCCCCATCCCAATTTTTCACATTTGCTGTCTGGTCACCCTAGGTGTAGTGCAGTTTCCCACTCTGGGAGAAGAGGGGTTAAAGCAGCCCTTGGGGAGGCTGTGCAAAGCCCAGCCAATGAGAGGAGGACTTGCGGAGAGAGCCAATGGAAAGGAGGCTTGATGGAGCAGCCAGCGAGGGCCATATAAAAAGGACTGTTCTGCAGAGCAGAGAACAGTCTCTTTCTCCAGCCTGATGGAAGAGGACTAGCTGTCTATAAAGAGAAGTGTCAGGCAGAGCAGGGTGGGGTCAGGTGAGTAAGCGGAGCTGCAGCCTGACTGGCTGCCAGACAGAAGCCCCAATAGGAGGCAGGGAAGGGGCTGGGGCTACCGGGAAGTGGCCCAGGGATAAAGAGGTAAGTAGCAGCACTTGGAGGGGAGGCAGTAAGTGCTGCTGCTAGAGGGTCCTGGGGGAGGGGCCCAGAGAAGCAAGCGGGTCTGTCCCACTTGCTGCCATAGAGAGTGGGCCATCGAAGAACCGCAGTTTGCCCCTGAGGGAAGGGCTGTACTAGGGGCTGCAGTTCGGCACCACGGCGACAGGCTGGGAGCAAGGACTGCTGGTTCTCCTGTATGACGCGATCTGATTAAAATATCATATGGATCATTGTTGCAACCATTGTTCTGTGTTTGCAAGAAATCTTGTGCAAAGGTGGCCAAGTGAGGTGCCTATGGAAAGGATTGCAATAGCTGGGTATGTTTGTTCTAGTTGCATGCATATGTTATTGATGTGTTTGAAATTATGAGTATTGGCTACATACGTGTACTTCCATGAGTTTGATTCTGAGTAGCACCAGTGAAGCATTTGGCCAGTGTATTGTGAGGGGACGATTCAAATTGCGTGGCCCATCAAGAAGTACCTGACTGACAATGGGCCTCGGGAGATGCCAGTCCACATCTGATGAGCCTTCCTGGGAACATTCAAACTAGCATGTGGGCCATGGCTTCTGCCTGTAAAGTCATGCGTGGATGGGTGATTTGCCCATGTGATGGCTCATGTGACTAGACATTGTTACTGTTCTTTTCAATGGGATTCCCTGCACATGATGCAAGATATAAAAGACCCTGGAAACATCTCCATCTTACCTCTTTCCTGCTCCAGCTTCTCTGCTGCTCAAACCCTTGGACTATGCATTTATACGAAGGGGAGCGTTCCAACCGGGGAACGGAGGTCCTTCTAATGATTTGGGAGTAACAAGTACATTGATATAAGCCTGCAGTTTATTCCATCTCTGCCGAATCAAGAGCTTTGTGATTATTGTATGTATTTGATTCCTTGGACCAATTTTAACTCACCTTTCTTTTTATTAATAAACTTTTAAATGTTAGATACTAAAGAATTGGCAACAGCATGATTTCTGGGTAAGATCTGATTTGTATATTGACATGAGTGTGTAGCTGATCCTATGGGACCAGGAAAACCTTTAACTGGGGACACTGATTTTAATGACCACTCATCCCTCTAAGCAATGCTTCCAGTGATGATACAAGGGACTGGAGTACCCGAGGGAATTGCTTCTCTGACTTTGTTAGCCAGAGTGATGACAAAGAAGTTCGCTTTTCGCTGTACCTTGTGAGTGAAGGACTACCTATCATGGGCTGTGCCTGCCCTTGGTCTCAGGAGTTCATCCTGAATTGGATACTCTTAGTAATGTCCCACTAAAGCAAACCTTTACACCACAGAAAGGGGGGGAATGGAGTTTGGGGCTCAGCCAGAGGGCTGTACCCCGAAGAGGACACTGGTCCAGGAGAGATGCAGCTCTGGCTTCTGAAGACATGGAGTCAGCGAAGCGGTGACAGAGCGTGAGACGCCACCAGAGGAGGGTGCCCTGCTGATGGACTGAGATAATTCCCTGGACAACCAGCAGCAGCTCTCTCCCAGCAATGGGGCTGCACTACAAGCTGTGTGTGACCTGCTGGGCCGCCCCCCTCCACTGCCTCTTCCCCGCAAAGAGTGAGGCAGGAACGTTCCCCCGTCTTACCTCTGTGCATATTTATTGGTTTCTCCTAAGGTTAGTTAGGATTCTAGGGTAAAGTGTCAGAGCAGCCACCAGCGAGAGTTGCTTGGCCACACTCTGAGGCCACCAAATTTGGTCATGAGACCCCCTGGGCCAGATGCTCATGATGGGCCCTTCTGATCATAGCGCCTGGGAGCGGAACAGGAGCCGGTGTACCGACAGAAACATGAACTGCTCCCGATTCGCTACTTTGGCTGCACTGAGCATGCGCGGCCGAACTGAGCATGCCCAGTTACCTCCGCTGTCGCCACTGCCCTCTCTCTGCCCTCACTTCTACTCACGATTTGCTGCCTGCTCTTTGGGGGCGTTTAAAATGCTCAAGGGGGCAAATCGCAGCGGGGGGGCTGGCAGGGTCTGAGCGGGGGACACAAATTTACTGGCCAGAGGGGTTCAAGCTGCTGTAGGCAGCGGCAGGAGAGAGGTTGAAGGGGAAAAATTGGGGGTGGGGGGTGGGAGCCGCGGTTAAGCCCGGGCGGGGGGGGGGAGACGCTGCCAGACCCTGTGCGGGGACAAAACCCCCGTTTAGGGAGGGGGTAGTGGGGGGGACAGTGGCCCCTCGGGATGAGCCATCTGCTGCGCTCGCAGATCTGGGGGTGTCGGGGCTGTGGGGGGTGCACAGGCTGTTTTCAGTTGTGCCCCTTGTCAGCCCTGGAGCAGGGGGCGGGTTCCTGGGGCTGGGTCTTAAAGGCACAGGCAGCCCGATTCCTACACTGTCAAAGCGTAGACAGCGCGGCTCCTCTCTATCCTATACAAGTGCTGCGGGGCTGTTACTGCTCCAGCCGGGAGACTGAATGCGGGGAAATATTGTACAGACGCCCCCTCCCTCCCTCCCTCAAACTCTGCCTCTCACATTTTGACTATGTAAAAGTGTCTTCTATCATTTTCTATGTCTATATGAAATCCCTGCAGCTCCTTTCTCTTATACAACGTGCTGATTTGGTAACTCCCTCCCAGAGCCCACATGTCTGTACCCCCTCCTGTACCCGAATCCCCTGCCCCAGGTCAGAGCCTGCACCCGTCACTCCAACTCCCCATAGCCTGCAACCCTCCTGCACCCCCAACTCCATCCCAGAGCCTGCACCCCAAACAGGGCCAGATTAACCTGTTGTGGGCCCGGTGCTAAACATATTTGTGGGTCCCCATGGGGGAAATGGGGACATGAGGCATGGGGGCAGAGTCCTCAGAGCGAGGGGCTGACTTGGGGCAATGGGATATGAGTCATGGCACGGCAGGGACAGCCCCACTCCACCCAGCCCAGTACAAGGGCACTGTTTACAAACCAGGAGCTGCCAGACCCACGCTGTCCAGCCCAGCCCTGCACTGCCATTGTGCTTCTTCCCCTTGGGGGTGGGCCCATGCTGCACCATGCTACCCCCTGCCCAGCACCGCTCTGGCTCCCTACGCGCAGTGCCACACCACCCAGAGACCCCCACAAACCCCCTGCTCAGCACCCCTCCGACTCCCTACGCGCAGTGCCACACCACCCAGAGACCCCCACAAATCCCCTGCCCTGAACCCCTCTGACTCCCTTCACCGAGTGCTGCACCATCCAGAGACCCTCACAAACCCCCCTGCCCAGTGCACTCCCAGATCACTCCCCCACCCACTCAGAACCCCCCCACAGATCCTCTCACTGACCAGTGCCCCCCAGCTGAAGACCCCCCACAGCCCTCCCACAACTGCACAGTGCCCCACACCTTCCCACCCAGAGCCCCCCTACAGATCCCCTCACTGTCCAGTGCCCCCCACCACCACAACTGCAGTGACCCGCACAGACCCCCCACACTTCCCAGCACCCACACACACACAGATCTCCCCCACTGACAGGCCCCCAACACATAGATCTCCCCACCCCACCCCCAGTGTCCAGCACCTACCCAGACCCCCTAGAGACCTACTCTCCCAAACCCTAGCCCCCAGCCACAGTAGCCGGCCCTGATGGGAGGTGACTGTGGCTGCGAGGCTGAGATGGCAGCGCAGCCAGAACTGGTCCTGGGGCAGGATAACTCTGGCCTCTTGGGAGTGGTGGAAGCAGCCAGGCTGGAGCAGGAGCAGAGCCTACCTGGGCCAGGCTCTCTCAGGACCCAGCTGAGCCTCCCCTGTCCCCGACTATTCCCTGTGAGTGGCTGAGACTGGCCCAGCCTCTGCACCAGTCCCAGGTGGCTCTTCCCCCAGGGAGGCAGGTGGGGCCCCATAGGTCCCAGGCAGTGGAGACAGCTCATAGCTGGAGCAGTGCTGGGTAGCGGGGCAGATCCCTGAGATGTGACTCCCGCGATCCTACCCAGCCCACCCACACCCATTGGCCCCGTGGCCAGCAGCCTTGCAGAGCACACACCTCTCTCTCTCCCTGCTTTCCTATCACCAGTTATGTTACTACAGGAATGAAATCAAGACATCCTGTAAAACAGCTAGTTCCACGTTGTTCTTCAAACCTCAGATCATTGAAATGTAGCTTTGCATTTGAGATACTATATGACTGTAGTACATTTTGCACCGCCTGCATCTACACTGACATCAGGAGAGGAGAAGAGGACAAGACTGTCCCTAGCATATATGATTTTAAAGAAAGGAGAGACACACCCATCCACTATCAATACAACAAGAAGGGAGAACAGTAGCTGGTGCCAAGAGAGAAGATGCAATGAAACCCTTCTGTACCCACAACTGATGTCTGAAAAGCATCAGTCACTCTGCAGCTCAAAGAAAGAAAGAGCAGCCAGTTTCAGACAGATAGGATCCTTATGACCTATATAGGAGAAGTGTACTTCCCTATAGCAGTTTCCCACCATAATAAATAAATCCATAAGAAAATTAAGCAAAAATTAAGATTAGGAGTCTGATTGAAATTATGTACATTTTCAGCATTAGTTTAGTATGAAAATATTGCAGCTACTTTTCTTTTACTCCTGCCTTCATAAAAAGCAACAGAGTTATAACATATAATTACAAAGACTAAAGTGCATGCTTTACTATAATTAGGACCAGGCAATCCAAGATGAAAACTATACCGTGGCAGAGTCCTACAACCAGGTATTTGAGGCCAATCCCTTTATCAATAGAATCCTCAACCAAAATATGAGGAAGGAGACGAGTCACCCTCAAACTTTTGACAATAGCTCAAGGTCAGACACCAAGAAGACCAGCGCCACTCGTATTCTGGTTTTGGATAAAATACTTGATCTTGCCTACATCATAGAAACCTTCCTCTCTCCAAGTCTACACCACACTACACCCTTTAGCGATAAAGTAACCATTAAAGAAGTTCTGAATCAGTCGTCTTTCTTCCCAATTTAGGTTTAACAATAAAGCTGCAACCTAAGTAGCTATGGGAGATGACAGTGCAACTACTAGGTATTGGTGGGGGAAAAGTGTGCTACTAATGTCCTGGATATACTGGCAGGGCCGGCTTTAGGCTAATTCAACCAATTCCCCTGAATCGGGCCCTGCCCCTAAGAGGGTCCTGCGCCCAAGCCCCGGTTCAGTGTATTGGCAAGAGTCAGTGCACTGTACCGGGGTGGCCCGGCTTCTCCAGGGGACAATTTTTTAAATCTGGAAATATAGTAACCCTATTGGTACCAGAAATACATATTCTGGCACATCCCTTAAATCAGAACTTTTCATAGGGAACCGGTTGCTAAGAAAGGAAAGGCTTTTTTTCCCCCACCTTTTTTTCCTTTTTTTTAAAGTCATCCCTGCTGGGGCCCCGCCGAAAATGTTTGAATTGGGTGGGCCCCAAACTTCCTAAAGCCGGCCCTAACTAGTCTGTTCAGTGTTATAGCTTTTAATATGCTACTGCAAACACTGTAATAGAGCATTAATGTCCCAATGTACTGTAGCTTGTTTTAACTTACCATAATACTAGAAGTGGTGCATGTGAACATTGCCGTAACGAGGGCAAGGCGAGTGAGGCATTTGCCTCGGGCACGGAAAGTGAGGGGCTCAGAAAGTCTCTCCTTCAGCGGCAATTCGGCAGCAAGTCCTTCCCTCTGAGAGGGACTGTGGTACTCGTTGCCGAAGTGCCGCTGGTCGTCTTCAATGGAGAGGGGCAGCGCATACGGCTCTTTTGCAGAAATTCGTTGGTGGATCCTTCCCTCTAATAGGGAAGAGCCGGACATGCTGCCTCTGTTCCTTGCCTTATGTGCCAAAAATCCCTACTGACGGCTCTGCATGTGAAGCTCTCTTAAAAGCTGACACTACAGTAGTGATATTCCCTAGCCAGCATGCATAGGGCTGGGTGTGGGGAAGGGGAGTGAATTTAGGTATAAGTAACATCTCTCACACCAAACAGGAACTTTTACAAAGTTCATTATTATGCCTTGTCTTACAAACACCAAAAACTATTATTACATATGCAGAAAGGTCAATAATCACCCCCTCCCCATATATACAGAGTTGTGCTTCTGCATATAGTATCTATGTCAGATTAATATTGAGTTACCAGCTGTTCAGGAATCAGTAAAGAGTCAGCTGCCAAGCCACATGTTGATTCCTATTGCAAACTGTATGGGTGACCCTTGAGGCATTCTGAAGCAAGAGATTACTGTAAAACTGTAAATAAGACGCAGAAAGAATAAAATTTTCCTAGGTTTTGTTTGTCAGATTTATTGTATTATGTATAGTAGGTCTTTAATATAAAAACCAGGTAGTATGGTTTACAATGTTTTAACAAGAGATTATTCTATTACCATTATCCAGTCAACTTGCACACTATTTTGAATTAGTGATAATTCACAGAGAGAGAAAGAAGAAAGCTGAATTTAGATAATTATTAACCAGATTCCTGGTTATTCACCAGCCACTTTGCTTCAGTCCATGGCATAAAGCATCATAAACCCAGGACAGTATTGACAAGATAATATTCACCTCGAATTTGCATCCGCTACACTCCCTGCCCCCGCCTCATTCCCAGTCACAATATTCAGGATATAGCCTAGTGAGAAAGTGGCCTGGCTGAAGCATGTAGCTGGCAACTGAAAACTAGTACTGAGTTCAATAGCCTTGAGAACATTGCTTAATTCTGAGCACTGTGTCTGCAGTGAGATGCAGGGTGGGCCTGGTGCCACGGCACCATTGTAAAGTCGATACTGACTCTAATCCCATAGGCGGCAGGTTTGTATAATTTTTGGTGGTGCCCAAAATGGTGGTCCATCCCCCCGCTCTCGCCCTGTAAGCCAATATAAAATTAAGCTACAACGCATCAGAACCACAAGATTACAAGGGTCATTTAAAAGTGGAAAGTGAGAAGCAGCACTTGCCTGCTTCAATATACGGTATTAAAGTTTGTTACACCTGTTGTGCCAAATTGGGAATGTTCTTAATGTTTTCTCTGAATACTGTGTGGATGCCTCAGTTTCCCCTGCAAGGTGCCAACTGAAGGTGTTGGGGGCAAAGAGATCAGGTGGCCTCCTTGTCCAGAAGAGATACAAAGGCTAGAGGAGGGAGTGTCAGTTTGGAGCTGGCTGGGGAAATGGGGAGAGGCCCAGAACTTGGGTCTAGGCTCCCCACCCTCCAAGATGGACCTGACTGAGGGGTCCTGTTTTCTATACCTACAAGCTCTGTTTAATCTGTGTTCCTGTTGTCTAACAAACCTTCTATTTTACCGGCTGGCTGAGAGTCACGTCTGACTGCAGAGTTGGGGTGCAGGGACCTCTGGTTGCCCCAGGACCTGCCTGGGCACACTTGCTGCAGAAAGCATGGGTGGCAGGTTATATATTTGTGTGGGGCCCGGGCCCCAGCAATATTCAGGGCTGGGCGCCCTGCTCCAGCAATAGTTGGAGCTGGGTCTCTTCCCGCCCCCCCCCCCAGGTCCTGCCTGGATCGGCCCCGGCCACCGCAGGTCTCCCCCCGCCGCCGCGACCCTGCCTGGAGCAGGTCCCAGCCCCCGCCTGCCACCCCCCCCTCCGCGTGTTCCCCCCCCTCCGCCGCGTTGTGTTGCGTCCCTGCCTCACAGAACGCAGCGCGCCTCTCCCCTGCCTGCTGCCCGGAGGGCTCCCAGCAGATTTGCTGTCTGCTGCCGCAGGGTCCTAGTGCCTGCCCTCCGCCAGTACTGGCAAGGCAGGCTGCCCTTACCCTGAGCCTCTCCAACCCCAAACCCTCAGCCCCAGCCAGAGCCCTCATTCCCCCCGCACCCTAATCCTCAGCCCCAGCCCTGAGCACCCCCACATCATGAACCCCTCATCCCCCTGCACCCTAATCCTCAGCCCCAGCCAGAGCCCTCATCCCCCTGCACCCTAATCCTCAGCCCCAGCCAGAGCCCTCATCCCCCCGCACCCTAATCCTCTGCCCCAGCCCTGAGCACCCCCCACATCATGAACCCCTCATCCCCCTGCACCCTAATCCTCAGCCCCAGCCAGAGCCCTCATCCCCCTGCACCCTAATCCTCAGCCCCAGCCAGAGCCCTCATCCCCCCGCACCCTAATCCTCTGCCCCAGCCCTGAGCGCCCCCACATCATGAACCCCTCATCCCCCCGCACCCTAATCCTCTGCCCCAGCCCTGAGCGCCCCCACATCATGAACCCCTCATCCCCCCGCACCCTAATCCTCTGCCCCAGCCCTGAGCGGCTCCACATCATGAACCCCTCATCCACAGCCCTCACCCCACACTCCAAACCTCTGCCCTAGCCCTGAGCCCCCTCCTGCATCATGAACCCCTCATCCACAGCCCTCACCCACAGCCCAACCCTCTTCCCTAGCCCTGAGCCCCCTCGCATCATGAACCCCTCATCCACAGCCCTCACCCCACAGCCCAACCCTCTTCCCTAGCCCTGAGCCCCCTCCTGCATCATGTACCCCTCATCCTCAGCCCCACAGTCCTCACCCTGCACTCCCTCCTATCCCCAAACTCCCTCCCCCTTCCCACACACCCCTTCCCAACCCCAAACTCCATCCCAAAGCCTGCACCCTTCACCTCCTCCTGCACACCCACCCCCTGCCCCAGCCCAGAGCCTGCACCCAGCACCCTTCCTGCACCCTAATCCCCAGCCCAGGATCTGCACCCCAGACCTCCCCCGCCGAGCCCCCTCCCAGAGCCTTAGGCAGGTGGGGGCGGAGTTGGGGGGGTGGAGTTGGGGGCGGGTTCTGGGCCCCACCAAAATTTTTACAAACTTGCCACCCATGGCAGAAAGTGCACGGTGTGGAAAGGGCTGAATGCTCCGAGGTCAGACCCAGGAAGGTGTAAGCTTCTTGTCCTGGAGACAGTACGCTCAGAGAGAGGAGGCTCCCCCAGAGTCCTGACTGGCTTTGTTTGGAGTAGTTCCAAAGCATCACAGCATCCCCTTCCACACCATGCACTTCCCGGAAGTCCGCACAGGCACTGACACTCCCTCCTCTGGCCTCTCTCTCTTTTCCAGGCATTAGGAGGCCACCTGATCTCTTTGTTCTCCAACACCTTCAATTGGCAGCTTGCAGGAGAGTGGCCCAGGCCATCAGGTGCCCGGAGACAGGGTTTTGGCCATTCTCTGTGCAGACAGCATCACACTGGCCCTCTAGGGCTCTACAACAATCACACCCCCTTATCCCACCATCTAGATCTTTGAGAAATGCATAGGGGAAACTGAGGCACCCACACAGTATTCAGAGAAAACATTAAGAACATTCCCACTTTGTAACACCTGTATACAACTAGTTATATACTTTAAAGGGGTGTAAAATAATCAAGTATTGTGCTAAACACAATGATACTCCAAACTGACCACCACATTTAAGTTGCACATTTTTCCCCTCAGGTGAGGGCTCTGGGGTGGGGCTGGGGATGAGGGGTTCACAGTGCAGGAGGGTGCTCAGGGTTGGGGTGCTGGGGGTGCAGGCTCTGGGGTGGGGCAGGGCTGGGGATAAGTAACTTGGGATGCAGACAGGCTGCCCCAGGGCTAGGACCAGAGAGGACTCCCCCCCCCACCCCATTATCAGCAGCAGCAAGCTCCAGGGGAGGGATCCCTCCTCTCCCCCCGCAGCACACTCACTCTGCACCACAGTCACTGCACACGCTCCTAGGGACTCTCTCAGGTCCAGAAAGCCCACTCGCCTCCCCTGTGGTGGGTATCGGGTGGCACAGAGTCCCTGGGCGATGCTCTGGAACTGCTCCCCACCAAGACAGTCAGGACTTTGGGGAGCCTCCTCTCCCTTGGAGCAGACTTTTTCAGGGCAAGAAGCTCACACATCTTCATCTCCTGGGTCTCTCCTTAGTGCATTCAGCATCCTCTGCCCCTCCATGTGCTTCCCACAGCGATCCCACCCCAGCGGGGTCCAGGGGAAGCCACAGGGTCCTGCCCCCCCACTTCGCAGTCAGACATGACTCTCAGCCAGCCAGTAAAACAGAGGTTTATTCGGTGACAGGAACACGGTCTAAAACAGAGCTTGTAGGTACCGCGAACAAGACCCCACAGCCGGGACCATTCTGGGAGCAGTGAGCCAGACCCCCATCTGCACTTCCCTCCTCATCCCCAGCCAGCTCCAGACTCCCAAACCCCCTCCAGCCCCTCCTCTCTGCTCAGTTCTTTTCCTGGGCCAGGAGGTCACCTGACCTCTTTGTCTCCAACACCTTCAGCTGGCACCTTTGCAGAGGAGGGCCCAGGCCATCAGTTGCTAGGAGACAGTGTCAGGCATTTAGGTGCACTGGCCCCTTCCTCTGCAGCAATCACACCCCCTGATCCACCACCTAGATACTTTAGAACTGCAGAGGGGACACTGAGGCACAAACAGAGTATTCAGAGAAAACATTAAGAACATTCCCAGCTTGTCACACTGGGGTGGGGGGCTGCCATCATGTGTGGCCTCCCCACCCCTGCTATTCCCCCTGCGTGCTCTGTACCCACAAACCTTACCTCCCCTTTTCACGTATTCACACACAAATGAGTGGAAGTGCGCACCTCAATCATCCAATAGGTCAATTTGGCACATTAGCCAGGAGGAAGCAAATGGTGAGCGTTTTCGACCACAAACCCCATCCCTCCAGATTTGCAACCATCCCTGGACCAGTGACAGGTGCATAGGGAGCCAAGTCAATGGAAATAATCACGGAGGAAGCCAGTGGAAAAAATGAATGGGGCCACTCTGGTTATTACCTTGGGGTCAGGTGAGTGGTCTGTACCCCCAAACCTTACCTCCCTTTTCATATATTCACACACAAAAAAGTGAAAGAGCATGCCTCAAGCATCCAACAGATCAGGGTTCGGCAACCTTTCAGAAGAGCTGTGCCGAGTCTTCATTTAGTCTCTCTGATTCAAGGTTTCGCATGCCAGTAATACATTTTAATATTTTTAGAAGGTCTCTTTTTATGGCTATAATATATAACTAAACTATTGTTGTATATAAAGTATATAGGTTTTTTAACATGCTTAAAACGCTTCATTTAAAATAAAATTAAAATGCAGAAACCCCCAGAACCCTGCAATAGATCAATTTGGCACATTAGCCAGGAGGAAGCAGAATGTGAGTGTTTTTGACCACAAACCCCATCCCTCCAGATTTGCAACCATCCCTGGACCAGTGACAGGTGCATAGGGAGCCAAGTCATTGGAAATAATCAAGGAGGAAGCCAGTGGAGAAAATGAATGGGGCCACTCTGGTTACCACCTTGGGGTCTGGGGAGTGCGCTGTACCCACAAACGTTACCTCCCTTTTCACGTATTCACACTCAAAAAAGTGGAAGTGCGCGCCTCATTCATCCAATAGGTCAATTTGTCATATTAGCCAGGAGGAAGCAAATCGTGAGCGTTTTCGACCACAAACCTCATCCCTCCAGATTTGCAACCATCCCTGGACCAGTGACAGGTGCATAGGGAGCCAAGTCATTGGAAATAATCAAGGAGGAAGCCAGTGGAGAAAATGAATGGGGCCACTCTGGTTACCACCTTGGGGTCTGGGGAGTGCGCTGTACCCACAAACGTTACCTCCCTTTTCACGTATTCACACTCAAAAAAGTGGAAGTGCGCGCCTCATTCATCCAATAGGTCAATTTGTCACATTAGCCAGGAGGAAGCAAATCGTGAGCGTTTTCGACCGCAAACACCTTATCTCCAGATTTGCAACCATCCCTGGACCAGTGACAGGGGCACAGCCAACCCTGGACCAGTGACAGGGGCACAACAAACCCTGGACCAGTGACACATGCACAACCATCCCCGGAACAGTGACAGGTGCGTAGGCAGCCAAGTCATTGGAAATAATCAAGGAGGAAGCCATTGAAAAAAATGAATGGGGCCACTCTGGTTATTACCTTGGGGTCAGGGGAGTGCGCTGTACCCCCAAACCTTACCTCCCTTTTCATATATTCACACACAAAAAAGTGAAAGAGCATGCCTCAAGCATCCAATAGATCAGGGTTCGGCAACCTTTCAGAAGAGCTGTGCCGAGTCTTCATTTAGTCTCTCTGATTCAAGGTTTCGCATGCCAGTAATACATTTTAATATTTTTAGAAGGTCTCTTTTTATGGCTATAATATATAACTAAACTATTGTTGTATATAAAGTATATAAGTTTTTTAACATGCTTAAAACGCTTCATTTAAAATAAAATTAAAATGCAGAAACCCCCAGAACCCTGCAATAGGTCAATTTGGCACATTAGCCAGGAGGAAGCAGAATGTGAGTGTTTTTGACCACAAACCCCATCCCTCCTGATTTGCAACCCCATGGACCAGGCGGCAGTAAGTCCTGAGCAGGAGCCCAGATGGTTACGTTGTGCGGCAGAAACTGCAACTAGTAGCAAAACGGGAGGGTTTCGAAATGTGTCGGTACACCTGTCACAGACATGCTTTAAGCGGGGTTGATTGCTAGGACCCAGGAGCAGCCGGAAGGCGGCTCCGGGCAGCGAGCGCTGGACTCAGGCCCGGCCGCAGGAAGTGACTCGCAGCCGCTGCGGTGACTCTGGCTCCCAGGCTCCTGGCGAGATCCCCGAGTCCCGGGGGGCGGCTGGTGCTGGGAGCCCGGAGCCCTGGCTGCAGCCGGGAGAGGGGAATCTCCAGCAGGGCCCTTCCCGCTGCTCCCCCCCAGGAGCCTCTCCCAGGGCAGAGCCCCCGGCCCGGCCCGGCCCCTGCCCCGGGGGGCCCCGCTCGGAGGGAAGGTGAGAGAGACCCGCCCCCCCCCGGCACCCCCGGGCTGCAGGGGGCGGAGGCTAAAGAGGTGCCGGGGGTGAGGGCAGGCGGGGGAGCGGGGTGGGGGCAGGAGGCGGCTGCGGGGGGCAGGCTGGGATGGGGCGGTCCCAGTGTGTTATTGTCTAGGGTGACCAGACAGCAAATGTGAAAAATCAGGACAGGAGGTGGGCGGTGATAGGAGCCTATATATGAAAAAGACCCAAAAATTGGGACCATCCCTATAAAATCGGGACATCTGGTCACCCTATGTATTGTCAGACACCCCCGTGCTGGCGGGGTCTGTGTCTCATGAGTTTCGGGGTCTGCCCGGGGCCCTGGTCTGATTTTCCTGCAGGATTCAGTTCTCAGCCCCACCGGAGTCGCTGCTGATTCTGGCCGGTAGGGAGAGTGGATGGGCCAATGGAATCAGCCTTTGTCTGCCTGTCCCTGGGGGCTGCTGGGGGAGTCCAGGGCAGCTCGTTCTTCGGGTGATGCCACCAGAGGGCTCCGGCTGTTCCTCAGGGAGAGGAGTTTACAGGACAGTGTGGGGAAATCCCCCAAAGTGGCCCCTTTTTTTCCTTTTCTTTTTCTAGCATTTGGCTTAGAGTTGCTGTTACGGGAAGTGTCTGAAGAGCCTCGGGGGAATGTGGACGTGTGAAAAGGGGGTTTGCAGCAGCCATCTTAGTGTTTTTAAGAGACAGAGCAGAAGACAGGCTGTGAGGGAAAATTTAGCCGGCCTTAAGCTTTAGACAAGGTCCTCTGAGTTTGGTCAAGCTTGCTTACAGGCCTTGAACTAAGATCCTGCTTGTTTCTGTGTACAAGGGGCAGAAGGAGTCAGAGTGGAAAAAATCCCCTCCCTAGGCTCGACCCAGGTCCACCAGAGCTGCTGGGGAGAGGAACCCCTCCCTCAGCCCGGCTCAGGACCACAGCAGCTGCCATGGCTGGGGAGAGGTGCCTCTCACCCTGCCCCGAGCTGCTGCGGTGAGAGAGGGCTGGGGGGGTGTCCTCTCCCCACCGCAGTCTGCACCCCAAACCCCTTGTAAGGGAAAATCCAGTGGCATCCAAACCTTATAGGCCCAAGCCTCATGTCGAGCTGCCAGGGTCAGCTCGCTGAAATGAGGGCACAGAGGAGGCAGTGGAAAGTACCCAACAGTCCCCTAGCCAAAAACAATTGTGCCATATCCTTCACGGTCACCGTTTAACCGCAAAAGGACAGACAGTAAATACCAGGAGAGGCCTAACATGGGAAGAATTTAAGTTTGCTCTAATTTATATTTATTTTGCAACATTTCTAGTAAGGAAATGACACGGCAATGTCTGCAGCCTTGTGTAACGAGTTTGTGCTTTTAAGCTTTATAAGCCTGTCTGTAACCAGCTTCGGGGAGGCTGTTTCCAATAGCGGTCCACCCCTGTGCGCTGGTAATCAGTCAAAGGCCTCAGGCGGTTCTGATCCAAACACAACGCGTGGTCGTTTTTCCACGACAAGGCTAACCCTAACCCTAACGTCACGAGATTTGTAGAAGCGGGGATTGTGCGAGGCGGATGGGGAAACGACATGAGAAGCTGTTTTCTAACCTTGCTTTCAGATAAGAATGGGAAGGAAAATGTATAACAAGATTCAGCTGTATCCATTGATATATGTGAGGGGAACCTATAAATATGTGCTTTAAACTGTTGTACTTTGGAGACCTGCCTAAGAAAGGGAAGGCCCCTGTCCCCGTAGGCTCCCCCTGCAGTTGCTTGAAATAAACTGCCTCTGACTTGCTGCTAACAAACACAAGAGTGAAGACTCTGTTTCTTCCATGGGAATCTGCGGGTGACATGGACTGAAGCCCCTTCTGTAACCTCCCCCATTGCTCCTCTCGCCCTGACAGACTGAGGAATCACGTCCACATTTCGCTCCAGATGGTCCCGTCTTCCAGGAGACAGGGAAGGGAAATGGCTGTGATGGAGCCAGCTCAGGTAGGAGATTTTCAGGGAGCTACTGGGCGGGGTGAGGGAGAGGCAGAGAGGATACAGGGTGTGAGAAACCTGCTGATTTTTTGAGTAGGCCCATTGGAGGCGGGGTAGGGGAGAGGGGACATTCCCCCATTTCTCAAACAGGAATCAACCCTGTAAGCAGGCCTGGGAACATTTTCCAGACTCCCAATGCTGGAGCCTGGACCCACTGGCCTGAGGCTGCTGTGAAATACGAAGTGAAGCTGTTGGTATTCCGGTTGCTGTCCCCGGCTCAGAGCTCTGCTTCCCATGTCAGGCTGTGGCTGGCAGGCATGTGGGAAATAAGAAATCCCGGCCCTGCTCCGTCTGATGTGGGGGGCAGGGAGCGCTCACCTTCTTCCCACCCTGAAGCCTCTGAGCTGGGTGGGGGTGGGATTCTGCCAGTCTGGCCCTCCCAGAGCTTCACATTTTTTTCCCCTTCCCGTGACTAGTGGGATTGTATCTGGGGCAGCAGGTGCTGAGGGAGGGACTCTTGTTGTTTCAGATGCCGGTGACCTTCGAGGAGGTGGCTGTGTATTTCACCCAGAGGCAGGGAGCTCTGCTGGACCCCGCTCAGAGAGCCCTCTACAGGGACGTCATGCAGGAGACCTATGAGATGGTGACCTCGCTGGGTAAGGGATTTCCGTCCACTCTGTTATTAGAAGCCATGGGACTTACGTATCTGAATGTGTTCAGGTTCTTCCTCAGTCAGTTACATTAGAGGCGAATGGGTTCCATAATGCACAGCTGCCATGTGAGAGAGAGTTGCATCTCTGTGCCCTCTCCAGTGGAACATGGGTGTCAAAACCCAGTGGACAAGCTAAACCATCCCCACCCCTCCACCTTTCAAAGGGGCATAAATCGAGCATTGTCCTGTCTGTGTGGTTTCTTGGCTGCACACACAATCCCTGTTCACCTCCCTTGTTGGGACTAGCTCCAGCCCAGGGGAGGGCTCTGGGCTTTGCAGGTTTAGAAAGAGGCAGGGGTTTAAGTGCAGAGCTGCGTGTGAGTCAGCAAGGCCCCCAGAGTGCAGAGATCCTGGGAACGCCTAGTGAGGGTGTAGTAATAATTCAGCTCACCTCCCCAGACAACTTCCTCTGCGGAAGGGGGCTCAGTGACCACGTTCCCTTCCTCTTGGATGCCACGTTCCTCCAGCAGAGCACAGAGACAGGTTCCACTCACGGAATGTCCTTAGTGACAAATACTCCACCAGTGCTCCATGCACCCTGATCTGATCTGATTTCACCCCCTGCGCAGGATTTCCCCTTGCCAAACCTGAGCTTATCGCCCGCCTGGAGCAAGGGGAAGAGCCGTGGGTGCCCGATCTCCAGACCTGCGAGGAAAGAAGGCTTCCAAGATGCCTCCATACAGGTGAGGACTGACACAGAACCATCTAGGGAGGGAAGGAAAAAGTTGAGAATCCCCAAATATGGTGTGAGTAAACACCTTCAGTTCTTCCTCGTTTCAGCCAGGACAGGGCTGTAGTCAGCAAATATCGCTCACGACTTTCCACCCATCCTCTTAGCTGCAGGAGTTTCCTTCCCATTTCTCCTTCACTTTGGGTGGGATGTGGAGGCAGAATCCAATTGCTCAGTCTCTCTGTTGGGTTTTCCCTCGGTGCTATTCCTCTTTCTTCCAAGCACAATGACTCCTGTCTGGATTGTCTCTCTTCCAGAAGGTGCTGAGCGAGGGAATGAGAATGGGGAGGAGAATCATCATCAGGAAGTTCCTGGAGAAGTGCAACCCCAGGCGACCTTTGCGGGAGGAGCTGAAGGGAAATGTTTCAGTCCAAAGTCAGCACGAAAGTCACTTAAGAAAAGCCACACAGGAGAGAGACTCAACAAGTGCTTGGACTGTGGGAAAAGATTCAAACAGAGGTCAAACCTTGTTCAACATCAGGCAATTCACACAGGAGAGAGACTCCACAAGTGCTTGGACTGTGGGAAAAGTTTCATGCAAAGGTCACACCTTGTTCAACATCAGTCAGTCCACACAGGAGAGAGACCCCACAAGTGCTTGGACTGTGGGAAAAGTTTCAAACACAGGTCACACCTTGTTCAACATCAGAAAATCCACACAGGAGAGAGACTCCACAAGTGCGTGGACTGTGGGAAAAGTTTCAAACACAGGTCACACCTTGTTCAACATCAGTCAGTCCACACAGGAGAGAGACCCCACAAGTGCTTGGACTGTGGGAAAAGTTTCAAGGAAAGGTCCTACCTTGGTAAACATCAGGCAATCCACACAGGAGAGAGACCCCACAAGTGCTTGGACTGTGGGAAAAGTTTCATACAAAGGTCAGACCTTGTTTGTCATCAGTCAGTCCACACAGGAGAGAGACCCCACAAGTGCTTGGACTGTGGGAAAAGTTTCATACGAAGGTCACACCTTGTTTGTCATCAGACAGTCCACACAGGAGAGAGACCCCACAAGTGCGTGGACTGTGAGAAAAGTTTCATAAGAAGGTCACACCTTGTTCGACATCAGGCAATCCACACAGGAGAGAGACCCCACAAGTGCTTGGACTGTGGGAAAAGATTCATACAAAGGTCAGACCTTGTTTGTCATCAGGCAGTCCACACAGGAGAGAGACCCCACAAGTGCTTGGACTGTGGGGAAAGTTTCATACGAAGGTCAGTCCTTGTTACACATAAAGTAGTCCACACAGGAGAGAGACTCCACAAGTGCTTGGACTGTGGGAAAAGTTTCAGACGGAGATCAGCCCTGGTTAAACACCAGAAAATCCACACAGGAGAGAGACTCCACAAGTGCGTGGACTGTGGGAAAAGTTTCAAACACGGGTCACACCTTGTTCAACATCAGTCAGTCCACACAGGAGAGAGACCCCACAAGTGCTTGGATTGTGGGAAAAGTTTCATACAGAGGTCAGAGCTTGTTAGACATAAAGTAGTCCACACAGGAGAGAGACCCCACAAGTGCTTCGACTGTGGGGAAAGTTTCATAAGAAGGTCACACCTTGTTTGTCATCAGTCAGTCCACACGGGAGAGAGACCCCACAAGTGCTTGGACTGTGGGAAAAGTTTCAAACACAGGTCACAGCTTGTTTGTCATCAGTCCGTCCACACAGGAGAGAGACCCCACAAGTGCGTGGACTGAGAGAAAAGTTTCATAAGAAGGTCACACCTTGTTTGTCATCAGTCAGTCCACACAGGAGAGAGACCCCACAAGTGCTTGGACTGTGGGAAAAGTTTCACATGGAGATCAGACCTCATTCAACATGGGAGAATCCACACAGGATGTAAAGTTCTGTGACACATGGCATGAGCCCCAGAGGGACAGACGGTTCCACGGGCAGTCCTCCTTCGATACCCCATTAGAGATTTCAAAAGGTCTCTTACCTCTTGATTGGCGCCTTGGGGTTCGAAGGGGAACAGTCCGCAGTAGCTGCCGCTGGCTGAGCTGGGCGTTACCATCCGAGTCACGGCATCAATAATTGTGGAAGAAAACAGAGTTTTTACTTTTAGGTTGATTGTAACAAATCAGAGACAGTTTATTCTTAAGCAATTGCAAGAGGGGAACTGCACACCCAGGCAGGGAATCTCTCTTACTCCAGGTAGGGCTCCAAAGATAAACAGTTGGAGCAAGACTTTCTACCTTTTTTTTTAATCGACAATAATGATTATAGCTGAACAACCTTGCCACTTGCTGAATCCAGAAAACAGGATCTACATAAAGGTCCATCAGCGAAAGACCGCCCTGGCTCCATGCTGGAAAGGCCCTTGTCAAGTCCTGCTGACTACCAACACCGCTGTAAAATGCCAAGAACTGACTGCCTGGACCCGTGCTTCTCACTGCAAAAAGGCCTCTCCACCTCAAGAGGACTTTACGACTGATGATCAGCCTGTTTCTCCTTCTGGTGCTGCTGTTTCTTTTGGGCAGCAGAAAAAAAGGATAAGTTAAAGTGTTAGTAACCTCTTCCTTGTCCACTGACAGAACTACCATGCATTTGATTTGTGCTAAAAAACCTAAAGCATTACAGGGTGATGTGCTAGTAACCTCTCCCCTGCAAAATGCTAAACCACCACTGTGCCAAGAAGTAGGAACACTTACTCTACTGAAACCACCAAAGCCCAGGGATTTCTGACCACAAAGAACATTAAAAACTGGCACTGGTGGGGGAAAAAAAATATTGTATACTAGCAAGAAGGAAATTATGGGGACGAGTCTTGGTTAGTTAGGATTATAGGGGAAAGTGTCAGAGTGGCCACCAGTGAGAGTTGCTGGCCACACTCTGAGGCCACCAAATTTGGTCATGAGATCCCCTGGGCCAGATGCTCATGATGGGCCCTTCTGATCATAGCGCCTGGGAGTGGAACAGGAGACAGGTGTGACGACACATTGCAAAACCCTCACGTTTTGCTACTAGTTGCAGTTTCTGCCGCACAACGTGACCATCTGGGCTCCTGCTCAGGACTTGCTACCGCCTGGTCCATAGGGTTGCGAATCAGGAGGGACAGGGTTTGTGGTCGAAAACACTCACATTCTGCTTCCTCTTGGCTAATGTGCCAAATTGACCTATTGCAGGGGTCTGGGGGGTTCTGCATTTTAATTTAATTTGAAATGAAGCTTCTTAAGCATTTAAAAAACCTTATTTACTTTATATACAACAATAGTTTAGTTATACATTATAGCCATAAAAAGAGACCTTCTAAAAATATTAAAATGTATTACTGGCATGCGAAACCGTAAATCAGAGAGACTAAATGAAGACTTGGCACAGCTCTTCTGAAAGGTTGCCGAACGCTGATCTTTTGGATGCTTGAGGCATGCTCTTTCACTTTTTTGTGTGTGAATACATGAAAAGGGAGGTAAGGTTTGGGGGTACAGAGCACTCCTCTGACCCCAGGGTGGTAACCAGAGTGGCCCCATTCATTTTTTCCACTGGCTTCCTCCTTGATTATTTCCAATGACTTGGCTGCCTACGCACCTGTCACTGGTCCGGGGATGGTTGTGCCCCTGTCACTGGTCCAGGGATGGTTGCAAATCTGGAGGGATGGGGTTTGTGGTCGAAAACGCTCACGATTTGCTTCCTCCTGGCTAATGTGCCAAATTGACCTATTGGATGATTGAGGCGCGCGCTTCCACTTTTTTGAGTGTGAATACGTGAATAGGGAGGTAACGTTTGTGGGAACAGAGCACTCTCCTGACCCCAAGGTGGTAACCAGAGTGTCCCCATTCATTTTTTCCACTGGCTTCCTCCTTGATTATTTCCAGTGACTTGGCTGCCTATGCCCCTGTTACTGGTCCAGGGATGGTCGCAAATCTGGAGGGATGGGGTTTGCGGTCGAAAACGCTCACGATTTGCTTCCTCCTGGCTAATGTGCCAAATGGACCTATTGGATGATTGAGGCACGCCCGTCCACTCGTTTGTGTGTGTGTGACATTATTGATATAAACTGGGACCATGTAGAACATGGTTTGCAACCAAGGTCCTGTAGTGGCACCAAATCTTAGGTAAAGGTGGTCATATACGGTGGCTAAGACCAGGTTATGGGTTGGTGGTTATGATTATGCTGTCTGTATCATTTCGTAGTTGAAGTTATAAGTATTGGCTCTGTACTGTCTGTATTTTGTATTTGTGCTCTGCTTCTGGGTAACATCCCAGACAAGTTGGTGTTAGCTCTGATAAGTTTGCTTGATGGCCTATTAAGGACCATCAGCTACACAACTGACCCATGGAGAGAAGGCAGATATGCCTTGTAACTGAGCAAAGTATGCAGGGACTGGCCCATGTGACTCTAGACTCCATTTTGCTGTAATGTTCCACAGTAAGGACAAAGAGGTTCTTACACCTGGAAAAGCCTATATAAGGCTAATGCCTCATCTCCATCTTGTCTTCAGTCCTGCTTCTTACCTCTGGAGGGATTTTGCTAAGAAATGAAGCTCTACACAAGGGACTAGTGACCCATCCCAGCGGGGGATGTTCTCCAGAGACTTGATTTGAACCTGCAGTTTACTCCATCACTGTTACAAGCCTGAACTAAGAACTTTGTCATTACTCTATGTAATTGATTCCATTTAACCAATTCTAGCTCTCATTTCTACCTTTTTCCCTTTATGACTAAACCTTTAGATTTTATATTCTAAAGGATTGGCAACAGCGTGATTTGTGGGTAAGATCAGATGTGTATATTGACCTGGGGCTGGGGCTTGGTCCTTTGGGATCGAGAGAACCGTTTTCTTTTATTGGGGTGTTGGTTTTCATAACCATTCATCCCCAGGACGAGTGGGTCTGGTGGTGATACTGGGAGACTGGAGTGTCTAAGGACATTGTTTGTGTGACTTGTGTTACCCAGTGCGGTGAAACCAAAGTCCTTTGTGTCTGGCTGGTTTGGGTTGCCTTAGAGGTGGAAAACCCCCAGCCGAGGGCTGTAACTGCCCTGTTTGAGCAATTTGTCCTGAATTGGCACTCTCACTTTGGTACCGCCAGAACTACCTCGTCACAGTGTGAATAAGTGAAAAGGGAGGTAAGGTTTGGGGGTACAGAGGACGCCCCTGACCCCAAGGTGATAACCAGAGTGGCCCCATTCATTTTTTCCACTGGCTTCCTCCTTGATTATTTCCAATGACTTGGCTCCCTATGCACGTCACTGGTCTGGGGATGGTTGCAAATCCGGAGGGATGGGCTTTGCGGTCAAAAACGCTCACGATCTGCTTCCTCTTGGCTAATGTGCCAAATTGACCTATTGGATGAGCGAGGCGCGCTCTTTCACTCGTTTGTGTGTGAGTACGTGAAAAGGGAGGTAAGGTTTGGGGGTATGGAGAATGCCCATGATGAGACCACTTTCTTTTTTTAAATATAATTTTATACTTTGCATTATATATATGGACACAAATACAGAGAATAATTTTTCCAAGTAAAAAACATGTTTTATTAAATTCCGACTATACATAATGCAACCCAACGAAATATAGTTTTATGTTTTGAACAAGAGGCATTTAAACTATGGGTTTTTCTATTGGTTTTTTTTGGGGGGTAATGAAGTGAACTATGCACATTTCTTGCAGTTGTACTCTTTCTTCTCATCTGTCAGGTTTTCTTGATTGGTTCCTTCTGCAATGCAGGGTATATGTGCCCACCTCTTGCAAGAATCACACTGGACCTTTGATAAGTAACAATTAAGAAATGAAATCACAGAAGTTATAATGTTACGCATACTTAGCAATCACTCATGCTATTCCTTCCACATGGGAGCGTTACCTAATATATGACTATCAGCATGAAGAAAAGGATTACTGCTGTGGAATTTTTACAGGAATCATGGTCCTTAACCAGTTTATGGCATATATTTCTCATTCAATACTATTTATCTTACCATCGTGCAATCCTCATTTTCTTTTTCACAGTTGATACAGTTGCAGTATATGCAATAGTCCTCCATGCTTTCTAAAAAATAATTATAGCGTTATGAAATGATGAATATGGTATGACCAACACTAAAAATGCAAACCTTGATTTATTACTTGTCAATATTTTAATGCAGTCAATGGTTTGAACTTTTTTTTTATTTTTTGGGAATCATATTTTCTCAAATTTTTACTTTACTGCACCTGTATCTAAAAATGCAAATTTCATTCAACTGATCAATAGCAATCATTCACCCCATTCAAATTTTTGTGTACTTAAAGATATTATTGATTCGTAGTCACCATTAGAGAACCAAACCTGTGAGATATCCCACTTTAGGGGTGTTACGATAACTGTCTACTATGTGACAAAGTTCCACTCTTCATGTTATCTTCACATGTGCCTAATGAGTCCACAATACATGCAAGAAAGTAATTACCTGACTCCTTCATTAGAAGAATTGCTGTATGTCTTCTAAATGCAGTATTAGCCTCTTGTGTTGTTTCTACCGCACTGAAGTCTTTGTGCTGCAAATACGTTTCTGCAAACTACCAACACAGATATTTAGAATACACATAAGTAACAGAGGTGAAAGTGGGCCAGTCCAGTGTAAGAACTGGCCGCTGGTTCCTTCCCGTACATGGTTGACATTACGCTTCCGCTGTGGCAGTGCTTTATGCTTTAACGGCGCTGCCCCCTTTATCCCATCGCCCCCGCATCAGCGGCCCAGCCACAGGGTCCGGCAATGCTGTTGAACGCTCCTGGCAGGGCTGCCTACGGTGGGTGAGCGAAAGGGGTTCTGGGCTACGGTGATTTACAAGCACCTGGTGCTCCTGGCCACTGCAGCAGCAGCTGTCACGAAGGGCTGGCTGGTAGAATCTGGTCCCCCCAGCACCGCACCTTCCACTGGAGACCCCATTCCTTCTTGGGGCCAGAAGTGCACCCCGTACACCCTGGCAAGGACACCGGTGCAGTGCCCACTGGTAATCTCTGGCATTTACTTTCAACATGGATAAGTAAACATACATAACCAATATTAATGGCAATTTGGTATTCAATACCTTTAAGATGAGTGGTCCGCAGTTGTGGCCATCACTTTGTCTGGGATGCGGAACAATTTTACTGTTCCAATCAGATGAGGATTTACTAGTTAATCGTTTGATGAAGTTTCTGAAATTTTTAGAGAGTACATTAGCAGACTGCATAAATGAGCTCTGCTTTCCCTTTTCCCCCCCTCTGGTTTCTTGACATAGATAAAAATCCATTCTCTCTCTTTTCAATTAGTAATTGAAATGACTTATTGCTCACATACATACACACTTGTTTTCATATTATTGTCTCACACTTACACAATGTATCATCTGATTTGCCATGCCCCATGTTGATAATAACACATTCTCAAACATGCAACATGCTACTGTTTAGTGTCCACATTCTGTGAAGTCTTTCCCCAGAATCAAATCACTACTTGCATCCGAAGAAGTGGGTATTCACCCATGAAAGCTCATGCTGCAAAACGTCTGTTAGTCTATAAGGTGCCACAGGATTCTTTGCTGCTTCTACAGAACCAGACTAACACGGCTACCCCTCTGATACAAATCACACAAGTTCACTCAAAGTCCATCATTAAGCATATTCAGTAGAAGTGCATGCTGTTTCAGTTTTTACTTGTAGCTAACAGGAAGATATTAGTCTCACTATTGTTACAAACCTGCCGCCTATGGGATTAGAGTCAGTATCGACTTTACAATGGTGCCGTGGCACCAGGGCCACCCTGCATCTCACTGCAGACACAGTGCTCAGAATTAAGCAATGTTCTCAAGGCTATTGTACTCAGTACTAGTTTTCAGTTGCCAGCTACATGCTTCAGCCAGGCCACTTTCTCACTAGGCTATATCCTGAATATTGTGACTGGGAATGAGGCGGGGGCAGGGAGTGTAGCGGATGCAAATTCGAGGTGAATATTATCTTGTCAATACTGTCCTGGGTTTATGATGCTTTATGCCATGGACTGAAGCAAAGTGGCTGGTGAATAACCAGGAATCTGGTTAATAATTATCTAAATTCAGCTTTCTTCTTTCTCTCTCTGTGAATTATCACTAATTCAAAATAGTGTGCAAGTTGACTGGATAATGGTAATAGAATAATCTCTTGTTAAAACATTGTAAACCATACTACCTGGTTTTTATATTAAAGACCTACTATACATAATACAATAAATCTGACAAACAAAACCTAGGAAAATTTTATTCTTTCTGCATCTTATTTACAGTTTTACAGTAATCTCTTGCTTCAGAATGCCTCAAGGGTCACCCATACAGTTTGCAATAGGAATCAACATGTGGCTTGGCAGCTGACTCTTTACTGATTCCTGAACAGCTGGTAACTCAATATTAATCTGACATAGATACTATATGCAGAAGCACAACTCTGTATATATGGGGAGGGGGTGATTATTGACCTTTCTGCATATGTAATAATAGTTTTTGGTGTTTGTAAGACAAGGTATAATAATGAACTTTGTAAAAGTTCCTGTTTGGTGTGAGAGATGTTACTTATACCTAAATGCACTCCTCTTCCCCACACCCAGCCCTATGCATGCTGGATAGGGAATATCACTACTGTAGTGTCAGCTTTTAAGAGAGCTTCACATGCAGAGCCGTCACTATGGATTTTTGGCACATAAGGCAAGGAACAGAGGCAGCATGTCCGGCTCTTCCCTATTAGAGGGAAGGATCCACCAACGAATTTCTGCAAAAGAGCCATATGCGCCGCCCCTCTCCATTGAAGACGATCAACGGCATTTCGGCAATGAGTACCACAGTCCCTCTCAGAGGGAAGGACTTGCTGCCGAATTGCCGCTGAAGGAGAGACTTTCTGAGCCCCTCACTTTCCGTGCCCGAGGCAAGTGCCTCACTCTCCTTGCCCTCGTTACGGCAATGTTCACATGCACCACTTCTAGTATTACAGTAAGTTAAAACAAGCTATAGTACATTGGGACATTAATGCTCTATTACAGTGTTTGCAGTAGCATATTAAAAGCTGTAACACTGAACAGACTAGTTAGGGCCGGCTTTAGGAAGTTTGGGGCCCACCCAATTCAAACATTTTCAGTGGGGCCCCAGCAGGGATGACTTTAAAAAAAAAGGAAAAAAAGGTGGGGAAAAAAGCCTTTCCTTTCTTAGCAACCGGTTCCCTATAAAAAGTTCTGATTTAAGGGATGTGCCAGAATATGTATTTCTGGTACCAATAGGGTTACTATATTTCCAGATTTAAAAATTCCTCCCGGACAGCAATTTAAGAACCAAAAAGTCTGACATGTCCGGGAAAATATGGCTGTATGTTAACACTACCTACAGTTCTTTTTTAAAAAGATGGGACTGAACTAGAAATGAACTCCGCTTCACATGTGTGGGTCCCCGCCACTCCCTGGGAGTGTGCTAGGGTGACCAGATGTCCCGATTTTATAGAGACAGTCCCAATCTTGGGGTCTTTTTCTTATATAGGATCCTATTAACCTCCACCCCATCCTGATTTTTCACACTTGCTGTCTGGTCACCCTAAGGTGTGCACATGTGTGTGGGTACCAGCTGCTCTCTTCTCCCATCATTGAAGCAGGTGTGCACGGTTACTGCCCAGGGAATTGCAGGGCACCAGTGGACATGGGGTTGGCTGCAGGCAGGGCAAGGGGTGCAGCAATGGCTGGAGACAGGGGTGTGTGGGGTGGGGTGGGGTGGGCTGGCTGGCTTCAAGCAGGGCCATAGGGGTGTGTGGCATAGATTGGCAGTGCTGAAGACAGAGGAGTGCAGGAATGGCTGGCTTCAGGCAGGGGGGGTGCAGCAGGGGTTGGCTGGAGACAGGGCAGGGGGTGCAGGTACAGGGGGTACAGGCCACCCGGTATGGTAAGTGCTCCCTCCTCCTCCTCCTCCCTCCCCCACCAGAGTAGCAGCAGCCACCTGGGGCTCCCCTGCTTCCACAGCCCTGGCCATGTACACAGCTGCCGGAGCCCTGGGGAAGCGGCGGGGCTCCAGTGGCTATTTAAAGGGCTCGGGCGATAGAAGCAACGGGAGCCACAGACTTTTTAAGTAGCCCACAGATCCCAACAGCCCTACCGCAGTGTGGCTGTGGTGGCAATTTAAAGGGCCCCCAAGCCCTTTAAATTGTCCCCTGGAGAAGCCGGGCCACCCCGGTACAGTGCACTGACTCTTGCCAATACACCGAACCGGGGCGTGGGCGCGGGACCCTCTTAGGGGCAGGGCCCGATTCAGGGGAATTGGTTGAATTGGCCTAAAGCCGGCCCTGCCAGTATATCCAGGACATTAGTAGCACACTTTTCCCCCACCAATACCTAGTAGTTGCACTGTCATCTCCCATAGCTACTTAGGTTGCAGCTTTATTGTTAAACCTAAATTGGGAAGAAAGACGACTGATTCAGAACTTCTTTAATGGTTACTTTATCGCTAAAGGGTGTAGTGGGGTGTAGACTTGGAGAGAGGAAGGTTTCTATGATGTAGGCAAGATCAAGTATTTTATCCAAAACCAGAATACGAATGGCGCTGGTCTTCTTGGTGTCTGACCTTGAGCTATTGTCAAAAGTTTGAGGGTGACTCGTCTCCTTCCTCATATTTTGGTTGAGGATTCCATTGATAAAGGGATTAGCCTCAAATACCTGGTTGTAGGACTCTGCCACGGTGTAGTTTTCATCTTAGGTTGCCCGGTCCTAATTATAGTAAAGCATGCACTTTAGTCTTTGTAGTTATATGTTATAACTCTGTTGCTTTTTATGAAGGCAGGAGTAAAAGAAAAGTAGCTGCAATATTTTCATACTAAACTAACACTGAAAATGTACATAATTTCAATCAGACTCCTAATCTTAATTTTTGCTTAGTTTTCTTATGGATTTATTTATTATGTTGGGAAACTGCTATAGGGAAGTACACTTCTCCTATATAGGTCATAAGGATCCTATCTGTCTGAAACTGGCTGCTCTTTCTTTCTTTGATCTGCAGAGTGACTGATGCTTTTCAGACATCAGTTGTGGGTACAGAAGGGTTTCATTGCATCTTCTCTCTTGGCACCAGCTACTGTTCTCCCTTCTTGTTGTATTGATAGTGGATGGGTGTGTCTCACCTTTCTTTAAAATCATATATGCTAGGGACAGTCTTGTCCTCTTCTCCTCTCCTGATGTCAGTGTAGATGCAGGCGGTGCAAAATGTACTACAGTCATATAGTATCTCAAATGCAAAGCTACATTTCAATGATCTGAGGTTTGAAGAACAATGTGGAACTAGCTGTTTTACGGGATGTCTCGATTTCATTCCTGTAGTAACATAACTGGTGATAGGAAAGCAGGGAGAGAGAGAGGTGTGTGCTCTGCAAGGCTGCTGGCCACGGGGCCAATGGGTGTGGGTGGGCTCGGTAGGATCGCGGGAGTCACGTCTCAGGGATCTGCCCCGCTCCCCAGCACTGCTCCAACTATGAGCTGTCTCCACTGCCTGGGACCTGTGGGGCCCCACCTGCCTCCCTGGGGGAAGAGCCACCTGGGACTGGTGCAGAGGCTGGGCCAGTCTCAGCCACTCACAGGGAACAGTCGGGGAGGGGGGAGGCTCAGCTGGGTCCTGAGAGAGCCTGGCCCGGGTAGGCTCTGCTCCTGCTCCAGCCTGGCTGCTTCCACCACTCCCAAGAGGCCAGAGTTATCCTGCCCCAGGACCAGTTCTGGCTGCGCTGCCATCTCAGCCTGGCAGCCACAGTCACCTCCCATCAGGGCCGGCTACTGTGGCTGGGGGTTAGGGTGTGGGAGAGTAGGTCTCTAGGGGGTCTGGGTAGGTGCTGGGCACTGGGGGGGAGATCTATGTGTTGGGGGGCGGTCAGTGGGGCCGATCTGTGTGTGTGTGGGCACTGGGAAGTGTGGGGGGTCTGTGCGGTTCACTGCAGTTGTGGTGGTGGGGGGCACTGGACAGTGAGGGGATCTGTAGGGGGGCTCTGGGTGGGAAGGTATGGGGCACTGTGCAGTTGTGGGAGGGCTGTGGGGGGTCTTCAGCTGGGGGGCACTGGTCAGTGAGAGGATCTGTGGGGGGGTTCTGAGTGGGTGGGGGAGTGATCTGGGAGTGCACTGGGCAGGGGGGTTTGTGGGGGTCTGGATGGTGCAGCACTGGGCGAAGGGAGTCAGAGGGGTACAGGGCAGGGGGTTTGTGGGGGGTCTCTGGGTGGTGTGGCACTACGCGTAGGGAGCCGGAGGGGTCTGGGCAGGGGGTTTGTGGGGGTCTCTGGGTGGTGTGGCGCTGGGTGTAGGGAGCCAGAGGGGTGCTGGGCAGGGGGTAGCATGGTGCAGCATGGGCCCACCCCCAAGGGGAAGAAGCACAATGGCAGCGCTGGGCTGGGCTGGGTGGAGTGGGGCTGTCCCTGCCGTGCCATGACTCATATCCCATTGCCCCCAGTCAGCCCCTCGCTCTGAGGACTCTGCCCCCATGTCCACATTTCCCCCATGGGGGCCCACAAATATGTTTAGCACTGGGCCCACAACAGGTTAATCCGGCCCTGTTTGGGGTGCAGGCTCTGGGATGGAGTTGGGGGTGCAGGAGGGTTGCAGGCTATGTAGAGTTTGAGTGACGGGTGCAGGCTCTGACCTGGGGCAGGGGATTCAGGTACAGGAGGGGGTACAGACATGTGGGCTCTGGGAGGGAGTTACCAAATCAGCAGGTTGTATAAGAGAAAGGAGCTGCAGTGATTTCATAGAGACATAGAAACTGATAGAAGACACTTTTACATAGTCAAAATGTGAGAGGCAGAGTGTGAGGGAGGGAGGGGGCGTCTGTACAATATTTCCCCGCATTCAGTCTCCTGGCTGGAGCAGTAACAGCCCCGCAGCACTTGTATAGGATAGAGAGGAGCAGCGCTGTCTACGCTTTGACAGTCTAGGAATTGGTCTTCCGGCGCCTTTAAGACCCAGCCCCAGGAACCCGCCCCCTGCTCCGGGTCTGACACACGGCAGAACTGAAAACAGCCTCTGCCCCCCCCCCACAGCCCCGACACCCCCAGATCTGCGAGCGCAGCAGGTGGCTCATCCCGAGGGGCCACTGTCCCCCGCCACCTCCTCCCTAAATGGGGGTTTTGTCCCCGCACAGGGTCTGGCAGCGTCTCCCCCCCCCAGCCCGGGCTTAGCCGCGGCTACCACCCCCCACCCCCGATTTTTCCCCTTCAGCCTCTCTCCTGCCGCTGCCTATGTTAGGCCTGAATAAAGATGTAGCACAAAAACCAGTTATGTCAATCTGACTGAAGTGAGCATGTTTCATAAAGCCCTGGGAAAAAGTGAGATACGAAAGGGAGGTGCATTCCTCAAGTTACCAGCTGCGTTAACTCCTGTCTTCCAGTGTCTGGTGCTTGGCAACTATGCTGATAAGAAAGTTGCTGGGGCATCACAACTTGCTTACATTATAAAGAAAGACAGATGTGCTTTGTTATTAGGGTTTGTTACTAACCAAAGGGGGGTGGGATATGGGTTGTGTGAAGTGAATAATTTATGACGTAATAAAACTGTCTATATAAGCTAATACTAAGCTGTAAAGGGGGGGCTGGTTCTCTTCGGATACGAGCAGTTCTTTACTGACAGGTGCACGTGTCAGTAAAGAACTGCTCGTATCCGAAGAGAACCAGCCCCCCCTTTACAGCTTAGTATTAGCTTATATAGACAGTTTTATTACGTCATAAATTATTCACTTCACACAACCCATATCCCACCCCCCTTTGGTTAGTAACAAACCCTAATAACAAAGCACATCTGTCTTTCTTTATAATGTAAGCAAGTTGTGATGCCCCAGCAACTTTCTTATCAGCATAGTTGCCAAGCACCAGACACTGGAAGACAGGAGTTAACGCAGCTGGTAACTTGAGGAATGCACCTCCCTTTCGTATCTCACTTTTTCCCAGGGCTTTATGAAACATGCTCACTTCAGTCAGATTGACATAACTGGTTTTTGTGCTACATCTTTATTCAGGCCTAACACCTAGAGCAGCTTGACCCCCCCCTGGCCAGTAAATTTCTGTCCCCCGCTCAGCCCCTGGCAGCCCCCCCGCTGCGATTTGCCCCGTTGAGCCTTTTAAACGCCCCCAAAGAGCAGGCAGCAAATCGTGAGTAGAAGTGAGGGCAGAGAGAGGGCAGTGGCGACAGCGGAGGTTACTGGGCATGCTCAGTTCGGCCGCGCATGCTCAGTGCAGCCACAGTAGCAAATCTGGAGCGGTTCATGTTTCTGTCGTTCCACTTGGCCGGAGCTCAGCGCTCGCTGCCCCGGAACCGCCTCCCGGCCGCTCCTGGGTCCTAGCGCTGAAGAGTTGCTGTCTGGTCACCCAGTGCTGGTAACATGCGCCCAGAGATGCTGCATGTAGCTGGGTTGATCGCTAGGACCCAGAAGGGAGCTGGGGACTGAAGTGAATTCGCTGCAGTAACGCTTGGTTGCTGGTAGATTCCCGGTTCCCTACAAGATCCCCGAGCCCCGGGGGGCGGCTGGTGCTGGGAGCCCGGAGCCCTGGCTGCAGCCGGGAGAGGGGAATCTCCAGCAGGGCCCTTCCCGCTGCTCCCCCCCCAGGAGCCTCTCCCAGGGCAGAGCCCCCAGCCCGGCCCGGCCCCTGCCCCGGGGGCCCCGCTCGGAGGGAAGGTAGAGAGACCCGCCCCCCCCCGGCACCCCCGGGCTGCAGGGGGAGGTTTGGCCCCAGGCTGCTCCCAGCGGAGCTGGCTGCGATTCCCGCCCGGGGCCCGGGAAAGCTGCCGCCAGCCCCGGTGGGTGCGGGGCGGGGGGAGCCACGCGGGAGGAGGTGTAAGAGGGGCGGGGATGTGTGGGCATGGAGGGGGAACAGGAAGTGGGTGATGGGCTTGTAGGATCGGGGGCAGGTCGATGGATCGGGCTTCAGGGGGGAATTATGGGACTGATGGGAACGAGGCTGCAATGGAGGGAAAGAGGGTGTGGGGGGAGGGAAGGCCGTGGGGAGACTGAGAGCAAGAGGAGACCGGCTGGGGAAGGGAGAACCTGAGGATGGGGGGCTGGGGACTATCCCCCACAGGGCTCAGAAACTACAAGGCAAATATCCAGATGATCCACCCCCATCTTCCCCGCTGCCCCATGTGCCAAAGACACACCTGTGCTGGTGGGGTCTGTCTCTCCTGAGTGTTGGGGGCTGCCCACGGCCCAGGTCTGATTTCCAGGCAGGATTCAGATCTCAGCCACACCGGAGTCAGACTGGAGTCACTGCTGGTTCTGGGCCAATGGGATCAGCTGCTGCCTGCCTGGCCCTGGGGGCTGCAGGGGCAGGACAGGGAGGCTCAGGCATTAGCTGCTGTTACCAGATTTGCCCATTACTTTGGGGTAGGCTCATTTATTCGGGTTACTCTTCTGGGGAAGGGGATTCTGTAATTCTACCAATGTGCTGCTTGTGTCACGTGTGTTTTCATATGGAGCCTTACTTCTCCCTTCTGCAAGTCCCCTCCCAATGGAGCTACCCTGCAGGACCGCGGTTCCCTAGGGCTGGGTTTCTCCAGCCCCAGAACCAGATGAGCACACACCCACCCACACATACGTTAACAGAGCAAGTCTGAGTGGACCGGGTCAATCAGCACTGTCAAGCTGACCCCTTACATGTCCCTGGACTCACCGGGCTGGAGGAAGCAGCACTTTCAAGCTGACTCTCCTTATCTGCCCCTGGGCCCCATGGACTGGGTCAAGCAGCACTTTCAAGCTGTTACCCTTATGCGTCCCAGATTCAGCACGTCCCTATCCCCACTCTCACAACACAATTGTATTGGCAGTAACGTGCTTGATGAGCAAACCCCACAGTATTCTGGGCGCTGCAGGGAGCTTTAGCTTAGGTAAGAGAAGCGTTGCTGTAGAGTGAATGGGGGAAGCTAAAAACACAAAAGAGTAAAGTTCAGCAAGAGAGAGAGAAGCAACCAGCTTAACCATACAAGTTATTTATTGAATAATAGTGATAACTGCACAAGGAGCCTAAACCAACATAACCTACATTACTACAGGTTAATATACCGCTCGCTGAAGCTTGAACTGATCGGGGTTTCCAGATGATGCTGGTAGCTGAGGGTCCTGAGGGCAGGAGGCAGGCAGAGTCCCCAGCACGATCACTGAGGCCTTGGCTACACTGGTGCTTTATAGCGCTGCAACACCTGCCTGAGCGCAGCAAGTTACAGCGCTGTAAGCGAATCCCCAGCGCTGTAAGCAAATCCCCACGGGGAGGTGGAGTACGTGCAGTGCTGGGAGAGCTCTCTCCCAGCGCTGCCACCGCCACCACACTCAGACTTCAGAGCGCTGCCGCAGTCGCACTCCCGTGGCAACGCTTTGGTGTTTCGAGTGTAGCCAAACCCTCAGGAGAATATAGAGTCCCAGTGGAACTGATGCAGAGTTTGGATCTAAGCATCAGAACACGGACTGAGGGGTGAGTAGGGATTTTTGTAGAGAAAATACAATTGTTCAAAGGGAGATCACTAGATTTGTTTATAGGTAAGCTGATGACTCAAGGGTTTTCTTTAGACTAGACAAAAGGAGCTGATCACTCTTGGCCAGGGAGCTCACAATGCAACTAGGTTGCTTCACTATTTGGATATTCATTACTAGAATTGGTCTCAAGTATCAGAGGGGGAGCCGTGTTAGTCTGGATCTGTAAAAGCAGCAAAGAGTCCTGTGGCACCTTATAGACTAACAGATGTTTTGGAGCATGAGCTTTCGTGGGTGAATACATGCATCCGACGAAGTGGGTATTCACCCACAAAAGCTCATGCTCCATAACGTCTGTTAGTCTAATAAGGTGCCACAGGACTCTTTGCTGCTTTTATAGAATTGGTCTGATAATTGCTGAGCTGGGTGTGTGCAGACATAGTTTCATTAGCATCCAGAAATTCCCATGATGCAGTGCTTCCTTGCTTTTTCTGTTTCCAGAATTCAGTGTGGTTCTCTGGTCTCCATTCAGTATGTAAATTGAGATGTCTTCCTGTCCCATCTTCCATGCAGATGAGGCTAGGGGAGTTGTCTCTGCTCTCCATTCTTAATCTTGTCACCCTTGTCAGGAGGGGTCTAGGTGTGTCTCCCAACGCCCTTCACTGCTGTCTGCAAGTTTTTTTCCTCTGATGGGTTTTGGTTTAAGCAGAGGGTGGTGGGGAGTCTTTCATAAGTCAGGCTGGATACTGCACCCTGCTTCCCCAAGAACACAGAGGTGTCTGCTATCACTGCTGCCACCAAAGGGCTCCAGTTCTGGCTAAGGGAGAGGAGTAGGCGGGCGCATGTCTCTCCCTGCTCATGTTATTACAGCCCTGGAATGCAGTTCCCTGGGTAAAATGTTGCTGCCCTCTGAATTTTGACCTGGGAGCTCAGATTGAGCCTCTGCTTCTTTTGCAGCAGGGTCTGTGCAGGGGGACCTGCATTCACCCCCCTCTGTGCCCAGCCCTGGGGGAGGGGGCAGGTTCCAGTGACTGGAACCAGCCCCTGGGGCAGCCCCCGGCTCTGCTCACACCAGCCCCTGAGCTGCAGCCTGCAGGTGAGGAGAGACCTGGGATTGGGCAGGAAAGTGACGCTGCACCAATGGCCCCTTTCCGGGACCTGCTGATGAGTTTATACTGGACGGGGAGGGGCTCCCTATATGTCTGCGAGTCCCAGAGCTGCTGCCCTAACAGACTCCGTCAGGATCAACTCCCTCTTAGCAGTGGCAGTGGGTGATCTAGCCAGTAAGTGCAAAGGCTCATGACAATGGGGCACTCGCCAGTTCTCCAAGCAAAAAGCGGGGGGGGGGCAGACTAAAAGGGGCAGCAGGAGCAGGAAGTGGAGAGGGAGGTTCCCAGCTCCCAGCCCTGCCCGGATCCATTCCCTGCACCCCCTGGGCAGACTGACTCTCCTGGGAACAAGGGGCGGAGCTGAGGCAGGAGAAGCCGCTTGCTGACTTTGCTGAAGCACCCCACTACTTTGGGGGGTGGGGGGAGGGGAGGGCCGAGAGGGAGTTAGAGGGGCTGACACTACAGTGCCAGGGGGAATCCCCCGAAGTGGCTCCTTCGGTTCTGCTCTTTTTCCAGCATTTGGCTCAGAGACGCTGTTACTGGGAGGGTTTAATGGTGCCCCGGGGGGTTCAGTTCTGCCAGGAGGGGCCTGGCCTGGGTGCTAATAAACTAAGTGGGTTTCTTGCCAGCGTGGCAGAGTCCAAAGTGTCTGTCTGCAGGAGAGAGCCTGGGCGGAATCGGGGTGTGACATGGACTGAAGCCCGTTCTGTAACCTCCCCCCTCGCCCCGACAGGCTGAGGAATCACGTCCAGATTTAACTCCAGATCGTCCTGGCGTGCAGGAGGCGGGGCAGGGAAATGGCTGTGATGGAGCCAGCTCAGGTAGGGGATCTTCAGGGAGGGGCTGGGCACGGGGAGGGAGAGGCAGGGAGGAGACAGGGTGCGATAAACATGCTGCGCAGGCCTATTGGCGGTGGGGAGAGGGGAAGACTTCCCCCATTTCTCAAATATGAAACAAACCCCCTGGGCAGGGCTGGGAAAACTGACCAGACTCCCAGTGCTGGAGCCTGACCCCACTGGCCCGAGGCTGCTGTGAAATATGAGGGGAAGCTGTTGGGATTCCTGTCCCTGTCCCCAGCTCAGAGCTCTGCTTCCTGTATCAGCCTGTGGCTGGCAGGCGTGTGGGAAATGAGAAGATGCTTCCCTTCTCCATCTGCTGTGGGGGGACAAGGAGCTTTCACCTTCTTCCACCCCATGAAGCCTCCTGGCTGCTCTGAGCAGGGTGGGGGTGGGAATCTCCTTCTCTGCCCCTCCCAGAGCTTCCGAGATTGTTTGTTTTCTTTTTCTTTCTTCCTTTCCTGTGAATATTGGGACTGTGCCTGGGGCAGCAGGTGCTGAGTGGGGGACTCTTGTTGTTCCAGATGCCGGTGACCTTCGAGGAGGTGGCTGTGTATTTCACCCAGGGGCAGGGGGCTCTGCTGGACCCCGCTCAGAGAGCCCTCTACAGGGACGTCATGCAGGAGAACTACGAGACGGTGACCTCACTGGGTAAGCGATTCCCGTCCCCTCAGTTAGTCGAAGCCGTGCAGCACTTTAACAGGACAGTGTGGTCGCGCGCCCACACTGGGACAGAGCTGCTAAAGCACCTCCATGAGCAAGTTTCAGCGCAGTAACTTGCTACTGTAGACAAGGCCTTAGTAGTGTATCTCATAAGTGTGCATCTGTACACACTGTGTGGCTAGTGCTGTTGTGTTAATTTCAGGCACACCAAATACATTCATATTTAGAGATGTTTTCAAGGCTTGGGCTTGCTTTAATTGGAGCTCCACACTTCTTATTCCTTGCTTCAGTAATGTGCCAAAAATGTTGTCACGTGTCTGTGTAGCCCTCAAAATCTTACCCAAGGCTGACATTTTTCCTTGTAACGTCTCAGTATCAGATGAGTTTGAAACTCCAGTTCCAACACCAATTGCCACCTACAATGTCTTCTCTTATACCTCTTTTATTGTGTATAGCCCTGTCTCCCCATGGTTGTCGCCAAGCTCGTAATAGAGGTAAGGCCTTTGGCCTACGCTGCAGATGTTGTGCACTCCTGTATATTTGGGTTCTTTCCAACCTGATAAGGGAAAGTTAATACCGGTGGCGCAGCCGTCTAGAAGATTAACCCCAATGGAGCAGCGGTTTGGAATTTGTGAAAGAATGTTTAGCTGCTGTGTGGGCCATTCAGGCTTTTACTTTGACTAGTGGCACAGCCCCTGTTGTCATACAGATATCTCACTCTCCCCGACCTACATCTGATCAGGAAAACTGGAGGAGAAAGGAGTTTCCAATACCCGAATGGTCCAAAGGGCTTTGACGTTAACTAGCAGAGATGTTACCTGTGAGAATAACAAACAAGCAGTGTTGTTCCCATATCTCCTCCTGACGGAAGGAGAAGAGCATGAATGCCCACTGCCAGCAACCGAACCAACGTTAGTTGAAGAAGCTCCCCTCAGTAGATGAAGCGTTACGCCTTGGAGAAAAAGAGGTTTGGTTCACAGATGGTCGTTCGTACCATGAAAGGCGTAAGCAGTATATGGGTGATGCTGCTGTGCAAGCTAATGGGGAGACTCTCTGGATCCATGGGCATGACTTCAGCTCAGGTAGCAGAGATCAGAGCTCTTAGGCCATGTCTACACTGGCGTGTTACAGCGCAGTACCTTGCTCGCTGGGGTGTGAAAAACCATCCTTCCCCAAGTGCAGCAAGTTTGCGCCCTGTAACGTGCCAGTGTAGACAGGCTCCCGGCGCTCGGTGCTATTCCCCTTGTCGAGGTGGATTGCATAGAGTACTGGGAGAGCTCTCTCCCGAGCGCTCGCAGGTGGCCACGCTGTCAGATCAAAGCGCTGCCGTGGGAGCACTTTGAGGTTTTTAGTGTAGACGTAGCCTTAGTGATCTGCTTCAACAGACAAAACAATGTTGCACTTTGCCTTTATGTCTGTCTGGATTCAGACTTTGTGGTACAGGGACTGTTACGCTGGATTTGGATTTGGAAAAAGAACCATTGGGAAACAGCTGAGGGGGAAAATTTGGTCCACAAGGAAAATTGGAAATGTATCAAGGATTGGTTGAAAGAACACCTGGGAAAATTAAAAGTAAGACATACTAAAAGTCATCCAAAGGGAGAAGGGGATGAAAAATATTGGAATGATAAAGTGGAGGTTTTAGCTAAATTAGCAAAACAGGAACCTTTGGGGGTTATGGTAATTACTAGAATTCACAGCATAAAACAGGAGGCTGAACCTAAAGATGGGGAACCTGGAGTATGAAAGGGGGTTCTGCAGTGAATAAGGAAACAAGGTAAAGTGAGTACCTGATAAACTTCAAAAAGAAGAGATCATTAACCTGTGTCAGTCTATGGCCCACCGCGGAATAGAAAATACTCTCTTCCAGGGAAAAACAGATTGGAATACAGTGTAAGGTGGGAGAGGATGTAGAAAATTTGGTTTAAAATTGCATAAGATGGGCAGCAGTTGAAAATAGACCACCAAATTTGGGACCCTTGTGGCACCAAAGAATTGTAGGGCCCTGGAGTAGAATACAGGCTGATTATATTAAGACCCAAAGGGGGGAATCAGTATTTATTAGTGATAGTAAAAAGAATGGGTACTTGTGGCACCTTAGTCCTATAACATATTACATGGATATATGGGTTATATATGTACATATCCCAACATAGCCTGCGTCTCCCAAGGGGGCTCAGTGACCCTGCTCCCATCCTCTGGAATTGAATTATCCCTCAGCACGGGGACAGGTTCCGCTCATGGAATGGCCTTTGTGACAAGTAGTCTCTCAATACTCCCTGCACCCTGATCTGGTCTGATTTCACCCCACGTATAGGATTTCCCATTCCCAAACCTGAGCTGATCGCCCAGCTGGAACGAGGGGAAGAGCCGTGGGTGCCCGATCTCCAGGCTGGTGAGGAAAGAGAGGTTCTGAGATGCACCTGCACAGGTGAGGACTGACACAGAAAGCATCTGGGAAATGAAGGCAAAAGTTGAGAATCCCAAAATTATGGTGTAAGTAAGAGCCCACAGTTCTTCCTCATGTCAACAAGGGGAGGGCTGCAGTCAGCAGGTATCGCTCACTGTTTTCGACCCGTCCTGTTACCTGCAGGAGTTTCCTTCACAGCTTTCTTCCCTGTGAGTGTTTGGGTGGAATCTGGAAGCAGAATCCAATTGCTGATTCTTTGCAACTTTCCTGTGTTGGGTTTTCCCTCTGTGCTATTCCTCTTTCTCCCCAGCACAATGACTCCTGTCTGGATTGTCTCTCTCCCAGCAGGTGCTGAGAGAGTCAATGAGAAGGAGGAGGGGAACCATCATGAGGAAGATCCAGGGGAAGTGGAACCACAGTGCACATTTATGGGAAGAGCTGAAGGGAATTTTTCCCAGTGCTGGGAACAGGGAGAAGCTTGTGGAAATTGGCACAGGTCAGAAAGGCTCATGGGAAACCACCCAGGGAAGGAAGTGGATGAATCTATTAACTCTGGGATAGGAGACAAGGATCCCACAGCCCAGCGGACAAATCCCAAGGAAGAGAAACCCTACCACTGCCTGCAGTGTGGGAAAGGATTCATTGTGAGACCACAGCTTGTTACAAATCAGACAATCCATGCGGGAGAGAAACCTCTTCAATGCTTGGTCCCTGCAAAAATCTTCAATATCTGCTCAGACATTAATAACCATGGGAAAAGTCCCATAGGAGAGAAATCCTATCAATGCCTCGAGGGCGGGAACTGTTTGAATTCAGCACTAATTACACATCAGATAAACCACACAGGAGAGAGACACCAAAAGTGCTTGAGCTGTAGGAAAAGTTTCAGAAACACATCAGACCTTGTTAAACATCAGGCAATCCACACAGGAGAGAGACCTCATAAGTGCTTGGACTGTGGAAAAGTTACATACGGAGGTCAGAGCTTGTTAGACATCAGGGAATCCACACAGGAGAGAGACCACATAAGTGCTTGCACTGTGGAAAGGGTTTCACACAGCGATCATATCTTGTAACACATCAGAGGATCCACACAGGAGAGAGACCCCACAAGTGCTTGGACTGTGGGAAAAGTTTCATATGGAGGTCAGAGCTTGTTAAACATCAGAGAATCCACACGGGAGAGCGACCCCATAAGTGCTCAGACTGTGGGAAAAATTACACACGGCGTTCAGACCTTGTTAGGCATCACGCAATCCACACAGGAGAGAGACCCCATAAGTGCTTAGACTGTGGAAAAAGCTTCATACGGAGGTCACTACTTGTTAATCATCAGGCAAGCCACAAAGGAGACAGACCCTACAAGTGCTTGGACTGTGGGAAAAGTTACATGCGGAGGTCAGAACTTGTTAATCATCAGGCAGTCCACACAGGAGAGAGACCCCATAAATGCTTAGACTGTGGAAAGAGTTTCACACAGCGATCATATCTTGTAGCACATCAGTGGATCCACACAGGAGAGAGTCCCCATAAGTGCTTGGACTGTGGGAAATGTTTCATACAGAGGCCAGACCTTATTAAACATCAGGCAAGCCACACAGGAGAGAGACCCCACAAGTGCTTGGAGTGTGGGAAAAGTTTCATACTAAATTCAAATCTTGTTAAGCATCAGGCAATCCACACAGGAGAGAGACCCCACAAGTGTTTAGTCTGTGGAAAAGGTTTCTTGCGTAGGTCAGAGCTTGTTAAACATCAGAGAATCCACACAGGAGAGCGACCCCATAAGTGCTCATACTGTGGGAAAAGTTACACACGGCGTTCAGACCTTGTTAGGCATCAGGCAGTCCACACAGGAGAGAGACCCTATAAGTGCTTAGGCTGTGGAAAAAGCTTCATACGGAGATCAGACCTTGTTAGACATCGGGCAACCCACACAGGAGAGAGACCCCACAAGTGTTTAGTCTGTGGAAAAGGTTTCTTGCGTAGGTCACATCTTGTTAAACATCAGAGAATCCACACAGAAGAGAGACCCGACAAGTGATTGGACCGTGGGAAAATTTCACGCAGAGATCACACCTCATAAACATGAGAGAATCCACACAAGATCTAAACTTCTCTGACAGAGACAGAAAGTGTTAAGGAAATTGCATGTAATTGACCTAGATTAGACCTTTAGAGACATGTTAGAAAAGTGTGTCCTCAGATAAACTAGAGCTTTGAGAGGTAACCGTGTATTGTTAAAGACATGGAAGAAGATGGTAACTGTAGTAGTCTTTGTTTAGCTGTATCTTCTTAGAGGTTAACAATGGAAATCAATGGTTCCTGTCTAGGGCTCTATTCTGTGAATTCAGAGATCAAAAGGGAATATTAACATTTAGATAAAACTTGGTTGTAATAATGTCATTGTTTGTCTCCTGAAAGTTTGTGGTAAACTGTCTATGACAGTGGTCCCCAACCTTTTTGTGGCCAGTAGCACGTTCATATTTTCAGAAGAGTGTGGCAGGCGCCAACAATTTTTCAAGGCTTATTTTGTATTTGTACATTAAATAATACGAAAAACAACATATTTGATATTACATAATATATGAATCCAGAGAGGAGAGAGAAGCCGGAGAGAAGCCGCAAGGGCAGAGAACATCGGCACCCGCAGCCCCGGAGTTCTCTGTCCCGAGCAGGCGCGGGACCGTGACTTCTCTCTAGTTTAAGCCCTGGGTCCCTGACTGCCCCCCGGGACCTCCTGCCCCTTATCCAACCCTTCCCCTCCCCACCTCACCATGCCGCTCAGAGCACCAGGACTGGCTGCCGTCCGGCCGGAGCCAGCCACGCCACCGCGCAGTCTAGAGCACCAAGGCAGGCCAGCAGATCTCGCAGCCGCACTGCCTGGTAGCAGCTCGCAGCCCCGCCATCCAGAGTACTGGCAGCGCAGTGAGCTGAGGCTGCGGGGCAGGGGGGACAGCAGGGGAGGGGCCACCTCTGATTTAGATGGGAAACGCTTCCAGGACGGGACACTCTCTCGCCATGTATATGTACAGTGCCTGGCACTGGGGGGCCATGATCTCAGGCACAGTCCCTAGGTGCGACTCTCATGTACACAACAGTAACCCCCTGATACATCACAGGACCGTTCATTACCTATCAATGGGCCCGGAGGAGCGCAGGGTAGTCAGGTCAGCTAGCTTCCTCGACAGACTCCAACTCGCGCCCGGCTTGAATTCGGCTCTGCGTTCTCCAACAGATGATATGGCAAAGTGGTAGAAGAGTCAGGCTGGGGGCCTGCCAACCCTGTCTCTGTCCATATGATTTCAGTGGGTGCTGACTGACACAGAGAGACCTGTCCGAGCACCGCCAGCTCCATAGAGTCTTGCTGTGACACTGCCCGCCCCAGCAACAATAATACTTTCTTGTGTTCCTGTCGAAAGCAGCATGTCTAATGGTTAGAGCAGGAACGGGCTGGGATTCAGGGCATCTGTTCCTGGATTTGCCACTTGGACGAGTCACTTTGCCGCCTGTCAAATGGGAGAACCGACCGGGACTTGCGAACGTGCTGTCGACCGGCCGGAAGCCCGGGGGCCACACTGACGTTGCTCAGTTAGGGCAAACTGCAGAGAATGGGCCGACAATCCGCAAAACTGGTGGATATTCCAGTACATACGGCGACCGTATGAAATTAATTCAAACTTATTCTATTCGAATTTTCTGAAGCGATTTTATACATTTGGCGTTGTGTCCCCCCACTAAAGTGGCATTCGCTTTGTCGGCAGAAGAGTGCTCCTTAGCCCAGCTCCAGCCACTCAGTGCTGCCCCCCCACTGCATATCCCCCCTCAGCCCAGCTCCAGCCCCTCAGTGCCACCCCACTGCATGGCCCCCCTCAGCCCAGCTCCAGCCCCTCAGTGCCCCCCCACTGCATGGCCCCCCTCAGCCCAGCTCCAGCCCCTCAGTGCCACCCCACTGCATATCCCCCCCTCAGCCCAGCTCCAGCCCCTCAGTGCCACCCCACTGCATGGCCCCCCTCAGCCCAGCTCCAGCCCCTCAGTGCCACCCCACTGCATATCACCCCCTCCGCCCAGCTCCAGCCCCTCAGTGCCACCCCACTGCATATCCCCCCTCAGCCCAACTACAGCCCCTCAGTGCCACCCCACTGCATATCCCCCCCTCAGCCCAGCTCCAGCCCCTCAGTGCCACCCCACTGCATGGCCCCCCTCAGCCCAGCTCCAGCCCCTCAGTGCCACCCCACTGCATATCCCCCCCTCAGCCCAGCTCCAGCCCCTCAGTGCCACCCCACTGCATATCCCCCCCTCAGCCCAGCTCCAGCCCCTCAGTGCCACCCCACTGCATATCCCCCCTCAGCCCAGCTCCAGCCCCTCAGTGCCACCCCACTGCATATCCCCCCTCAGCCCAACTACAGCCCCTCAGTGCCACCCCACTGCATGGCCCCCCTCAGCCCAGCTCCAGCCCCTCAGTGCCCCCCCACTGCATGGCCCCCCTCAGCCCAGCTCCAGCCCCTCAGTGCCGCCCCACTGCATATCCCCCATCAGCTCAGCTCCAGCCCCTCAGTGCCACCCCCCACTGCACCCCCCCCAGCCCAGCTCCAGCCCCTCAGTGCCCCTCCACTGCACACCCCACCCCCTGTTCAGCCCAGCTCCAGCCCCTCAGAGCCGCTGTCAGCCCCAGGTGGCTGGGTCTCATGAGGATGGACCGTTCACATCTGGGAGGCGCAGGTCTAGGCTTGGGCTCTTCGTCCCTCCCCTCCCCCAAACCCTCAGGTGGAGACAGCGGGACCCTGTGTCCGAACTGGTGCGTTTGTTTGGGACACTTGAGAGAACAAGGCTGATGCCTGCTCAGCCCCCTTTGACCAGCTAATGATTGAGTTTGTCCAGCACAGCGACCCGACTGGGCAGGCCAAGCCGCACGTTTCCGGGGTGCAAGGCCGGACGTAGCGACCTGTGTGGTGTTGCTGTGGTAGGTTACGTCATGGGTGGCTGGCTAGTGGCACTCAGTGCTGTGGAGCTGGGAGTGACTGTGAATGCTAGTCCGGGCGGTGCAACCATTTAGGTGACCGCTGGGATTTGTGGGGAGCACCATTTTCTTTGGCAGCAACCACGGTAGCCAGATCTTCGGCCACCCCATTCACCACCAGCATTTAGGCGGAGGGAGCTGGGGCAGGCGTGGGCGCAGGGAGGGCCGCCTGCAGCACATAAGGGGGGGGGCGGCATGCAGGGGAACTCCCCTCCCCGCCCCCGCCTCACCCCTGCCCCGCCTCCTCCCCGAGCACGCCATGACTGCTTCACTTCTTCCGTCTCCCAGGCTTGCGGCACCGATCAGCTTAGGTGCCACAAGCCTGGGAGGCGGGAGAAGTGAAGCGGCCATGGCGTGCTCGGGCAGGAGGTGGAGCAGGGGTGAGCTGGGACCGGGGGGGGGGGGTGCCACAGGGCAGAGGGTGGGGGGTGGGGAGCTGCCACGGGCGGGGGGGGAGCGCCTCAGGGCGGGGGAGGGCAAGGTGGCAATTTCGCCTAGGGTGTGAAACATCCTTGCACCGGCCCTGATGCTAGTGGCTGTGTGGGAGCAGAGCCTGGAGGGGGTCTCCTGGGACCCAACATGGCACTGTTGGGCTTTCATCATCCTGATCCTGAAAGATGAGCTGAGCAGAGCAGAGTGGGGTTGGGGGGTCCAGCCAACATCCTCAACGCCACCAGCTTCAGCTAAAGCCTGAACACACCCTGGCAGGGCCGGGCCTAGGGCCGGGCAAACAGGGCCCACGGTCAGGGTGCTGTAGCCAGGGGGACGTCACAAGGGGCTCAGGCGTCTCCTTGTGGACTGTGCCTCAGACTCCTCTGCGGAGTCCGGCCCCTTCCCCCTGCTGGGCCAGCAGGCTTCTCCCTGCCCCTGCCCGCTCCCTCCTCCACTGCTGACTAAAGGCTCCAGCTACACCCAGCACCCCCCCTTACCCCCCCCCCCCCCGGGAGCTCAGAGCTGCGTGGAGTCCCTCCCTGCCTGTGGCAGGGGCAGGACCCCATGAAACCAGCCAGAGCCAGGAGCAAAAGTCTGTAGCATGTGAGTGAGCAGGGCAGGGGGAGTCAGGCCCAGCAGCGGGGGGTCAAGCAAGCCTGGGAACAGACTCTGGAGGCTGGGAAGGTGGGGGGCGGAGCTGAGCGCTGTAGAACCGGCATGGGACTTTGTGGGGCAGGACAGAGGAGGAAGTGGAACCGGGCTGGGGAGGGGGGGTAGGGTGACCAGATGTCCCGATTTTATAGGGACAGTCACGATATTTGGGGCTTTCTCTTATATAGGCACCTAGCCCGCCCCCGCCCCCCCCCTCCCAGCCCCTGTCCCTAGTTTTCACACTTGCTGTCTGGTCACCCTGCTGGGCTGGGAAGGGAAAAGAGCAATGCGGGGGTGGGGGCGTCTTTGTGTGACTCAGTGAGCTAGCAGGGAATGTGCTGGGGCTTCCTGGGGAGCAGGCTGGTGGCTCCAGAGGGAGCAGCTGTTCCGAGCTGCCCCATTCTGCATCTGCACCTCTCCCACCTGTGCCTGCTGCTCTGCGGGCAACTCCCTGCAATCTCCTCTTCACGCTGCCTCCCTCTGCTCTGAAGTTTAAGCCCAGACGCCGAGGATCCCCTTTGGCCGTTTCCCTCCCCTCCCTTCCCCAGCAGGGATCAGCCGCAGACGTGGGCTGGGAGGAGGGAGAGGTACACACATAACCTGGCTGGGGAGGAGGGACAGTTACAGGAATATAAAAGAAGGGGGCATTTGCTTTTCCTGCCCATGATTAACAATATGCCTGTGTCAAGCGTGTGGGGGGGTGTTGTACCTGGAGCAGAGCACCCACCAATTTTTCCCCATGAGTGCTCCAGCCCCAAAGCACCCACGAAGTCGGCATCTATGGCTGTACCTGGAGTAGAAAAGCAGCAATCAGGGCTGCAGAATGCAAGGGAGGGAGCGACCTCTTAGCTGGGGAAGAAGGTGGATTCACTCTTAACAAGGCTGGAGTAGCTGAACACTTTTATTTAGGGGAAAGGGACATTTTTTTTGTTTTTTTCTTGAGGATCCACGTGTCTGCAGCTCTGTCTTTCCAGCTGGAAGCAGTTTGAATGAGGGAGCGTTCTAACCAGTGTAGCGTCGATTGAGATTTTAAAGGGCCCTTCAAGAATGCAGCACATGCTTCCTCATCTATGGGAAAGACCTTTAAAAACGGCCTTAAATCATCCTAACCAAGAGCCACGCTTCAAATGAGGCTTGGCCGGCACTGTTGAAACTGTGTGAGGAGTTACCTAGTACAGTGCCACAGAGCCGTGTGTGGCAACCGGGTATGGGATTGTCTACGCTGCCAAGTTGTCGACAAAGCTCTTGTCTTTCCCGGGTACTTTAAAAAACTCCCCCAGCCAAAAGACAAAATTTTGCCACGGCCAGTGGCAAGTGAATGTAGCTTTATCAGTGGGAACGCTCTCCTGCCAACAAAGCAAACGCTGCTTGTGGGGCTGGAAGTATTTTGCCGACAAAGAGCATTTACACACGCCGGCTTTTAGCGACGAGGCTGTATGGACACAACCTTGTCGCTAAAACATGCCGTGGTGTAGACAAGCCCTGTGTGAATCAGGGCAGCAAAAAGAGGCTGGTGCCTGAAGAGAATTCCTGTTCTTACCACACTGCGCACCCCAGGCACTGCTGAGCTGTTCAGGCTGAGAGGGAAATGTTCCATTCTAGGGAGGATGAAAGGCCATTTGGGAGGTGATGGCCCAGAGCCTGGCAGGCAAGGGCCCGGTGAGGGCTGGACTCAGCCATTGGAATCAGCTATTTTAGGTCCTGGCTGACATGCCAGCCACCATGTGAAACGCTTCCCTGTGGCCTTTTGACCTGCACACCGAGGTATGTCACTGACAAGTCCCTCTCCTAGGATGGGAGGGGGAAGGCTGCAGGATGATCTCCCACCTCCATGCAGCCAGGGGCCAATGCTTGCCGCTGCCATTCTGGAGTCTCCACGTGTATGTATTGACAAATAACACTGGCAGAATTTTAAAATATTGTGCACAGAATTTTTATTTTTTTGGTGCTGAAAGCCCCCAGGAATATGGCAGCATGGCATCTGCCATAGCTTTCCCGGAGGGAGGCGCGAGTGACAGCATACACCCAGAAACACCCGCGAGACAGTTTTTGTCCCATCATGCACTGGGAGCTTAACCCACAATTCCAATGGGCGGCGGGGACTGCGGGATAGCTTCCCACATTGCACCACTCCGACATTCGATGCTAGCCTCGGTATTATGGACGCACTCCGCCACATTCACGCGCTTTAGTGGGGACACACAACACTGAATGTATAAAATCACTTCCGAAAATTTGAATAGAATAAGTTTGAATTCATTTCATACGGTCGCCGTACGTATTGGAATATCCACCAGTTTTGAGGATTGTCGGCCTCATTCTTTGCAGTTTGCCCGAATCGAGCAATGGCAGTGTGGCCCCCTGGGACCCTGGTCACAACTTCTGAAATGCCTGTGGGGAAAGTTTCATTCAGCCATTGTGGTTCTTTAGCCCCCGCAGACAGGGGGAATGCCCCGTGGCTACCCTCCCCCGCAGGACCTCCAGTTGCACCAGGCACGGGTGAATAACCTGCAGCTGCCCAGCCCGTGTGGGTGAGGCGGGAATCTGCAACTGCACCCCAGCCTGGGAGGAGAGTGACTCAGAGATCCCCAGTCCTTGGGACTGGGAAGATTCCCCCATCGCTCTGACACCAGCCTCTGGTGATGGGGGGGAAGGACCTGCATTTCCCCAGCTTCCATGGGGTCATTCCCCGGGGCCAGGGCCGGCTCTGACTTTTTTGCCACCCCAAACAAAAAACAAAACAAAAAGAAACACCACCTGCGGGGTGGCCAGAGCGGCAAAGCGCACACGCACACGCACACACGGTGGCTGGAGCGGCAAAGGAGAAAGAAAAAAAACCCTGCCAGGCAGCCGGAGCCAAGGTGCAGGGAGACGTCCTGTGCTGCAGACGTGCAGCGGAGTGCGCGCCCAGTCTAGCGGGGGGAGGGGGACGAGGAGGGAGCGGGGGGAGAGAGAGAAGGGGGGCGGCCCGGGCTTCAGCGGGTTGCTCGCCACATGGCCCCTCCCGCCGTACCATCTGCCGGGAGGGCTCTGCGCTGCTCCGGTCGGCGGGGAGAGAAGGACGTGGGCTGCCATGCCGAGTTTGCTGCAGGGCGCTCCCCTCCTCCGGCTCCTCCAGGGCAGCCAGAGCGGCGAACCAAAAAGAAAAAGAAAAAAATGCCCACAGGGACTGGATTCCCCCACACCCGTGAGGAATAGGGAGCTTCAAAAGATTTCCTCCCTGCACCTTGCGCTTGGGAGCTGGGGACAGATTCCCGAGGGGGACGCCCGTTCCTGTTGCCTCTGGAGAGATTTAGGGGGGGGATTCCTCTCCCATCCACACGGCCTGGGGAGCCACAGGGAATTCCCCAAAGCCCAGGGGGGACTGGGGAGTGTAGACGGGCCAACTCACCCCTGCGGCACCTCCTGCTGGTGACTCCGGGAACTAGCTTGTTTGGAGCACCCTCTGCAGGCCGGTGGTCTGCCTGTCCTCTGGCCCGAGTCCCTCCATGGACCCTGGTGCCCTTTCACATGGGCTGCTGCCCACTGGCAGTAACCCCTTTCTCTCTGGGTCTCCCCTCCTCAGGGAACCCCCACCCTCTATCCCCACCTTGCCTCAGTATATGGCCACTGCCAGTCATTGTCTAGCACCATGCCCTGGGGCAGACTGCAGTATCAGCCACTCATCACAGGCAAAGGGGTTTGGACCTGCTGCCTTGGCCTACCCCTGGGCTGCCCTCTGCAACCCCCAGTACCTGTTAGCCCTCTGCTAGGCCGCAGCCTGGGGCTTTCCAGGCTGGAGTTCCCCAGCTCCTCAGCCTTTCCCCAGCCCTGCTTCACTCAGGTACCTTATGTCTCTAGCTCCCTGCAGCCAGGCCCTTCTCTCTCTGAAGGCAGAGAGAGACTGTCTTGGCTTCTGGCTTCCCTGGCCTTCTTATAGGGCCCTGTTGCTCAGTTTGAGGCGTGGCCCCAGCAGACGCACCTGCAGCGGCAATGCATAAGTGAGTGCGCTGCATCAGCCCGGCGTTGGGCTCAGGGCTTTGGCCTTGGCAGCTTCTGCTCCAGTCACATCTCTGGGTGCCCGGACTCAGAGCTTCTGGCCCCCTGTGGCTGCAGCCAGTGCTGGGGCACTGGGCTCAGGACTTTCATGCCTCTCCCAACTCCTGCTGGCGCTCTGGGTGCCTGGGCTCGGGGCTTCTGCCCGGCCTCTGCAGTGAGAGCTCAGGGCTTCCCTTGCAGGTCCTTCTGGGGCTCAAGGGTCCACTTCTCTGGGTGCCCCAAAAATGGTAGGAGCCGAGGTGCTGCCAACAGCAGGGCCCCACCTGCACATCTGGGAACCTCCTCTAGCTTCAGAAAGGTTGCTGGCTGCTGCCCTTGGAGCCCAGGTCTGAAGGCAGCACACAAGTGAGGGTGACAATGCTGTGACCCCCCCACAACCACCTCTGAATTCCCCCATTCTCCCAGGTTGGTCGGTACCCCCATGGTTACAATACCAGGAAATGTCAGGTGGAAACATCTGAAATGGTGACCGTGGTCAATTTCAAGGTGAGAGGGTTTGTAAATTAGTCAAAGTGAGCCCTGAATTTGGTAGGGACGTGGCTATTATGGAGGCCCGAGCAGGTTTGCACTCCTAGTTCTCCGGAAAAGCCATGGAGAATTCCTGCTGCCTGAGAAACTTCCCAGAACAAGCTACCAGGACTGGGGGGGAAACTAAGGAAACCAACCAAAGCCTGAGCTAGGATGGAGAGCATTGATCCAAACGGTGTTTGAACCCCTCCACCCCCACCTGACTGCCCGCAGTGAAACGGACAGAGGGGCACTGATTTCTAGTTGTGAACTTGCTACAGACCGTGAGCTTCAGCACAAGCCGTACAGCCCATACTCTGAACTCTTGGATAAACAGCAAAGCTGGCTTTTCCAAAACCTTTCCCCCCAGTGCCCTGCATCCACTTGGGATTGTGCCCAGCAGAGGCTGGTGGAGGGGAGGGGAAGGGAGAGGAGGCCATGCAAATGTTGTGGCGTCTGCACTACCGCCCAGACACACACACAGCAATGCAGGGCATAATATCCAGGACAGTAAATTATTTGGCCATAACCTACAAAATCCTCAGTGTTGAAAGTCCAATTTCCCTAGAAAACAATGGGAGGGAGGGGTTAGAGAGTTGCAGTAACCACCTGGACTTCCGGTCTCTGGCCAGGCACATCCCCCTCTCCAGAGTTTTCACTGCTATCATCTCCAAACTGGTCCTCCTGATCTAATGTGAGGTCACATCCTGGCCTTTAGGGACATTGGCAGGATCTTCCCTGTTCCCAGCTGCAGCATCACCCTCGTTATCCTGCCTGATAAGGATCCCGCCAGGGCTCAGCTAAATGGCATGTGGCATGACAGGCTCTTTGCTGGGGGCCCTTGACAATGCCCAATCGAGATCTGAATCAGACGGGCACGTGCAGCTGCATTTCCTGACTTTTTACTGGACTCCTGGACCCTCTCATGCTGCTGCTGCAAATGTTCCTTCTCGCTCAGCGCTGAGCAGCAGAATGCTCCTTGCCCTTTGGCTGTGCGACATCCAGACGTCTAGTCCTGCTGCTCTGAAAGAAACCGTCTTCACAGCCCTAATCCCAGGGCCGCCCAGAGGGGGGGGCAAGTGGGGCAATTTGCCCCGGGCCCCGGGCTCCGCAGGGGCCCCCAAGAGAACAGCTGAGGCTCCCGCCTCTGCCCCTCTCCTGGAGCCTTAGCGCATCAAGTGGCGTCCTGAGACAGCGCCGCAGCATGGCCCCAGCGGGGACCCTAAGCCCCACCCCCTCAGAGCCGCGTGGGAGGGGGCGGGGCTGCGAGCTCCAGGCTGAGCTCAGCTCCCTTCGCTCGGCGGGGAGCTCGCAGCCCCGCCCCCTCCCCACGCGGCTCGGAGCGGGGCGGAGCTCGGGCCCCGCCGGAGACACGCTGCAGCAGTTCAGCGACGCGCTGAGGTTCCGGGTGAGGGGGGAGCCGGGGGTAAGGGGCCAGGGCCGGGGGGGTTGGTTAAGGGACAGGGAGTCCTGGGGACAGTCAGGGCACAGGGAGGGGGCAGAGGTTGGGGGAGCGGTCAGCTGAGGTGGTTCAAAAGTTTTGGATTTTTTTTTTAAGCAGAATTTTTTTATTGTTTCTTTAAACAATCAAACACAGCAAGCAGCAAATATTTGGCCACGCGCTTCTGAAACCCCAAACCATATTCAGGTTGACAGACTAATTTCAGCTTTTCAATTAAAAAAACAACAAATTTTGAAGGAAAGCAGACATTGTCCGTGATTTTTTTCTGCTTTTTAAAAACCCCTAGTTTTCGATCCAGAAAAAATTTTGATGCAAAATATTTGTCCAACCCTTTTAATGAGCTTTAGTGCCTTTTAGCACTAGCTGATGCTGAGAACCAGTGATACCTTGTAAAGAAGTTCTCAAAACTGGGTTTGTGCCGAAATGCGGAAGGTTTATTTTTCCCAGGGACACCTGTGGTGGGGCAATTTGCCGTTGGCCCCGCAAGGGCCCTCAGGAGAATATAGTATTGCAATTTTTTTTTAATCGAAGGGGCCCCCAAAATTTCTTTGCCCCAGGCCCTCTGAATTCTCTGGGCGGCCCTGCCTAATCCTGGCAGATATTGATTAAAATCTTGACATGCTCCTCTAAGTGTATTTGCAGCATGAGCTTTCGTGGGTGAATACCCACTTTTTCAGATTCACCCACGAAAGCTCATGCTGCAAAACGTCTGTTAGTCTATAAGGTGCCACAGGATTCTTTGCTGCTTTTACAGAACCAGACTAACATGGCTACCCCTCTGATACCTAAGTGTATTTGTAATTGGACGTGCTTCTTGCTAGGGGGGATTTTCAGACAGATGAACTGCATAAAACAAACAGAGAGAAGCATCAACATGTCTAAGAACTTGCACAATATTTGCACAATATTTGAAGACCATATATTGGTGTCTGTTTACCTCCTGCTGCCGGGAGACGCAGCTGGTATTTTAACGACACACTCACTCCACTTGTGCCTGGCCTGAGATTCAGGAGGGCTAGCTCAGTGGTTTGAGCATTGGCCTACTAAACCTAGTATTGTGAGTTCAATCTTTGAGGAGGCTATCTAGGGAATGGAGGTAAAATTCTGTCTGGGGATGGGTCCTGCTTTGAGCAGGGGGTTGGACTAGATACCTCCTGAGTTCCCTTCCAACCTTGCTATTCTATGAATTCTGTCCTCTTGTGTTGGCAGAACAAATAAACCCCACCTCCAATTACCCCTTACACAATCCATTTGAGTTCAAGAAAGAGAGATCTGTCTTGCAACGAGTTTTAACATTATGGGGCAAAGACTAAGATGAGTGGTCTATTTTTCTTTCAGTTCTAATTTTTTTTTAATAGAACTTAAGATCAGAAGGTACCATTATGATCATCTAGTCTGACCTCCCATAAGATGCAGGCCACAAAAGCTGACCCACCCACTCCTGAAATAATTCTCTCTCTTGACTCAGCTGTTGAAGTCCCCAAATCCTGATTTAAGACTTCAAGTAGCAGATAATCCTCCAGCAAGCGACCCCTGCCCCATGCTGCGGAGGAAAGCGAAAAACCTCCAGGGCCACTGCCAATCTACCCTGGAGGAAAATTCCTTCCCGACCCCAAATATGGTGATCAGCTGAACCCCGAGCATGCGGGCAAGACTCTCCAGCCAGACACTCAGGAAAAAGACTTTCAATATCCCCACATTGACCCTCGGTACTAATTACCAGTGTGGCACGTTATTGACCTATTGACTAAATCACGTTATCCTATCAAACCATTCCCTCCATAAACTTATCAAGCTTAATCTTAAAGCCAGAGAGGTCCTTCGCCCCCATTGTTTCCCTCGGTAGGCTGTTCCAGAATTTCACTCCTCTGATGGTTAGAAACCTTCGTCTAATTTCAAGCCTAAACTTCCCGACTGCCAATTTATATCCATTTGTTCTCATGTCCACATTAGTACTGATCTGAAATAATTCCTCTCCCTCCCTGGTATTTATCCCTCTGATATATTTAAAGAGAGCAATCATATCTCCTCTCAACCTTCTTTTGGTTAAGGAAAACAAACCGAGCTCCTCAAGTCTCCTTTCATACGACAGGCTTTCCATTCCTCGGATCATTCTAGTGGCCCTTCTTTGTACCCGTTCCAGTTTGAATTCATCCTTCTTAAACATGGGAGACCAAAACTGCACACAGTACTCCAAATGAGGTCTCACCAACGCCTTGTATAACGGGACTAGCACCTCCTTATCTCTACTAGAAATACCTCGCCTAATGCATCCCAAGACCGCATTAGCTTTTTTAACGCCACATCACATTGCCGACTCATAGTCATCCTGCGATCAGCCAGTACTCCGAGGTCCTTCTCCTCTTCCATTACTTCCAACTGGTGCGTCCCCAGCTTATAACTAAAATTCCTGTTAGTCATCCCTAAATGCATAACCTTGCACTTCTCACTATTGAATTTCATCCTATTACTAATACTCCAGTTTACAAAGTCATCCAAATCTCCCTGGAGGATATCCCAATCCTTCTCTGAATTGGCAATACCTCCCAACTTCGTGTCATCCGCAAACTTTATCAGCCCACTCCTACTTTTGGTTCCCAGGTCAGTGATAAATAGATTGAATAAAATCGGACCCAAAACCGAACCTTGAGGAACTCCACTGGTAACCTCCCTCCAACCCGACAGATCACCTTTCAATACGACCCGCTGCAGTCTCCCCTTTAACCAGTTCCTTATCCACCTCTGGATTTTCATTTCGATCCTGATCTTTTCCAATGTAACCAGTAATTCTTCATGCGGTACCGTATCAAACGCCTTACTGAAATCAAGATCCACCGCATTTCCCTTGTCTAAAAAATCTGTTACTTTCTCAAAGAAGGAGATCAGGTTGGTTTGGCACGATCTACCTTTCATAAAACCATGTTGTAATTTGTCCCAATTGCCATTGACCTCAAGATCTGTAACTACTCTCTCCTTTAATATTTTTTCTATGACTTTGCATACTACAGATGTTAAACTAACAGGCCTGTAGTTACCCGGGTCACTTTTTTCCCCTTCTTGAAAATAGGAACTATATTAGCTAATCTCCAGTCAAACGGTACAACCCCCGAGTTTAGAGATTCATTAAAAATCATCGCTAACGGGCTTGCAATTTCACTCGCCAATTCCTTTAATATTCTAGGGTGAAGATTATCCGGGCCGCCTGATTTACTACCGTTAAGCTGTTCAAGTTTGGCTTCTACCTCGGATACTGTAATGTCTACCCCCGCACCTTCATTCCCATCAGTCACTCTGCCACTATTCCTAAGCCCTTCATTAGCCTCATTAAAGACCGAGGCAAAATATTCGTTTAGATATTGTGCCATGCCTAGATTATCCTTAATCTCCACTCCATTTACAGTTTTAAGCGGTCCCACTTCTTCTTTCTTTGTTTTCTTCCTATTTATATGGCTAAAAAACCTTTTACTACTGGTTTTAATTCCCTTCGCAAGGTCCATCTCTACCCTGCTTTTGGCCTTTCTCACTGCATCCCTACACCCTCTGACCTCCATAAGGGAGGTTTCTTTGCTGATCCCTCCCATCTTCCACTCCTTGTACGCTTTCTGTTTTTTCTTAATTACCCCTCTGAGACGCTTGCTCATCCAGCTCGGTCTAAAACTGCTACCTACAAACGGTTTTCCCTTTCTCGGGATACAGGCCTCTGACAGCTTCTGCAACTTCAACCTGAAATAATCCCAGGCGTCTTCCGCCTTTAGATCCCTAAATATGTTAGTTCAATCCACTTCCCTAACTAGTCGCCTTAATTTAGTAAAGTTAGCCCTTTTGAAATCGTAAACCTTAGTCTCAGATGCAATTTTGTTTATCCTTCCATTTATTTTGAACCGAATTAGCTCATGATCACTCGAGCCAAGGTTGTCCCCTACAACCATTTCCTTAACAAGGTCCTCACTACTCACCAAAACCAAATCTAAAATGGCATCCCCCCTCGTCGGTTCAGCAACTACTTGATGAAGGAATTCATCAGCTATCACGTCTAGGAAAAGCTGAGCCCTATTATTATTACTAGCATTTGTTCCCCAATCTATATCCGGGAAGTTAAAGTCTCCCATGATCATACAGTTCCTATTAGTATTTACCTCCTTAAAAACATTAAAGAGTTCTCTATCCATATCCAGGCTAGATCCCGGTGGTCTATAGCACACCCCAATCACTATCCCAGGGGAGGCTCTAGTAGTTTTCTTCCCCAATGTGACCATTGCCCAAACAGACTCTGTATTATCCATTCCATTACTAGTTATTTCGTTACAGTTTACCTCATTATTGACATACAATGCTACTCCCCCACCTTTACCTTTGTTTCGATCTTTACCTGAGGAAAGCTTCAAAATCCATTCTGTCGACCAAGAGAAAAGATTGCTTTTCTGTTCTCAAAGTGCTGATGCATTTGACCCCAAAATGTTGTCTTCATTTTCTCTCACAAAATAACTTGCAGTGAAATGGGACCAACTGCCTAAACTATCCTGAACGCTGCATGTCAGAGTTTGGGAATATCAGAATAGATCATCACCTGGCGTCAGTTGTCACAGATCCATCAGCATCAGCAGAGCTATGGTGATTTATACCAAACGAGTGTCTGGTCCATTCTGCTGTACTGAGTTAAAAGGTATCATACGCTGTGCAAATCAAGATGAAAATAGTCTGTTTAAAATTACCTCTTGGTTTCACAGAATCTTATTTAAGGGAGGGTTTTTTCTTTTTTTTCTAAAAATGTGTTTCATTTATTTGAATAGCAAACATTTTCATTTAAAATTTCCCAGAGTAAGTTTTGTGCTGGTGAAATATTCCCAGTCGACAGCCCTGGAGAGAGAAGATTGTGAATAAAGACAATACAGTATGGAATGGGCTTCCCCAGTGCACCATTCTCTGCCCCCATGGAAGCTCTCATGGGTTCGGAGTGGATACACACCGATAAGAGAATGAAATCTCTCTTGCATAGTTGAGTTTTCTTCTTAGTTTGAAGCGGGAGAAGGAATAGGAACATCTGGACTCACCTAGCTTCCAAGGGAACCATCTTTCTTGATGCTGTTTGACCTGCAATTCATTGTGGACCTTTAGGTGGAGATCAGTGGGTATTCTCTAGGAAGCTGCTTCATGACTCTGCTAACGAACTATCTTCTGATAAGGACAGGCTGGTCCTCCCACTGTCTCGATTCACTCATGGTAAATTATAGAGATTTGTAGCTGTAGGTTGTACAGGATGATAAGATACTGCATGTGAGCACGGGAGAGAGGGAGATGTTTTACTTAGTATTCATTAGGGTCCTTTCTTTTGGAGGGGGAAGCTTTTCCAAACTCACTTGCTGCCTCTGCTTCCCCACTGAAGAACTCCAGTTTTAGGCTGTGCAAGAAGCCAGAGCAGGCACGAGGGTTTCACTCATAGTTTTAATTCAGCTCTCGCTGCTTAACTTTGCTATTCATTCATATCTCCTCAGTTAATATACAGTGAACGAGTGTGAACATAATCTTACTGATTTCAACAAGAATGCTGCTTATTGAACTTAGAGTTTATTCCTAGTTTGTGGTTTTAATTGATTTATTATAAATAGCATAGCTCCTGGCTTAGTTATGGAAAAGTAGGTAGACAGGTAGACACTAGACAGACGGATGTTTTTCTATTGGGATAGATAGACAGAGACATGGTTATGGCTGGGGTTAGATAGACAGAAACACGTCATTAGACACACACAGGAGAAAGGAAGGATGGTCCAGAGGTTATCGCACTTGACTAAGACTTGAGGGGTCTGAGTTTAAGTTCTGCCTCCACTGCAGATTTCCTTTGCGACCTTGAGCAAATCACTTAGGGCCAGATTTTTTAAAGGGATTTCAGTTCCTAAATCCCATTGAAATCAGTGGGATTTATGTGGCCTAAATACCTTTAAAAAACCTGGGTTTAGTCTCCCTTTGCCTCAGTTTGTCACTTGTAATATGGAGGCAAGAGAAGGAACGTTGTAAGCAAGAGACAAGAAGTGATTCTTCTGCCCTACTCCGCGCTGATTAGGCCTCAACTGGAGTCTAGTGTCCAGTTCTGGCCACCACTTTTCAGGAAAGATGTGGACCAATTGCAGAGAGTCCAGATAAGAGCGACAAAAACGCGAGTGCCGTGTCTCCGTGTGGCTCCCAGAGAAGCAGCACATCCACTATCTGCCTTCTATTCATAGGGAAAGCCAGGCGGCTCCACACGCTCTCCTTGCCCCAAACACCACCCCTGCATCTCCCATTGGCTGGGAACCACAGCCAATGGGCATGGGTGGCAAGTTTGTAGAAATTTTGGTGGTGCCCAGAACCTGCCCCCCAACTTCGCCCCCCCCAAACTCCACCCCCACCTGCCTAAGGCTCTGGGAGGGGGCTGGGGGGGGGTCTGGGGTGCAGATCCTGGGCTGGGGATTAGGGTGCAGGAGGGGTGCAGGGTGCAGGCTTTGGGATGGAGTTTGGGTGCAGGCTCTGGGCTGGGGGTGGGGACATAGGAAGGCGTGAGGGGTGCACCCTCAGGGAGGGAGTTTGGGGATAGGAGCAGGGGTGGCTCTAGGATTTGCGCCGCCCCAAGCAGGGCGGCACGCCACAGGGGGCGCTCTGGCAGTCGCCGGTCCCGTGGCTCCGGTGGACCTCCTGCAGACGTGCCTGCAGATGGTCCGCTGGTCCCGCGGCTCCGGTAGACCTCCCACAGGCACGGCTGCGGATGCTCCACCGAAGCCGTGGGTCCAGCGGACTCTCCGCAGGCATGCCTGCAGGATGTCCACTGGAGCCACCTGCCGCCCTCCCGCGGGACGCCGCCCCAAGCACGCGCTTGGCGTGCTGGGGTCTGAAGCCGGCCCTGGATGGGAGGTAGTGCAGGGGTGAGGGCTGTGGGGCTGAGGATGAGGGGTTCATGGTGTGGGGGGGCTCAGGGCTGGGGCTGAGGATTAGGGTGCGGGGGGATGAGGGCTCTGGCTGGGGATGAGGGTTTGGGACATTGGGGAGGCTCAGGGTGAGGGCGGAAGGGCAGGGTAAGGGCAGCCTGCCTTGCCATTAGTGGACGGCAGGCACTAGGACCCTGGAGCAGCAGACAGCCGTTCTGCCGGGAGCTGAGAGCAGGCAGGGGAGAGGCTCCGCACTGCTTTTTGTCAGGCAGGGACGCAGCGCGGCGGAGGGGAGGATACGAGGGGGGGGTGGCAGGCGGGGGCTGGGACCTGCTCCAGGCAGGGACACAGCGGGAGGGAGATGCATAGGGGAGCGGGGGCCAGGGCCCGATCCAGGCAAGGCCGGGGGAGAGACCCAGCTCCAACTATTGCTGGAGCAGGGCACCCGGCCCTGAATATTCCTGGAGCCCGGGCACCGCACACAGATATAACCTGCCGCCTATGCCAATGGGAGCTTCAGAGGCAGTGCCTGCAGACAGGGCAGTTTGCCCACCCCTGGGCTAAGGGCACACAGTGTTCGCAGTTACATGGCTCATGATGCTAACCCCCATCACTCCCTGATTAAATCTTCAAACAAGCCCCTTCGTGCTTCCTCCCATTCTGCCCCCCACACTCAGGAGGAGCTCCCTGTAAACATCAGCAAAACGACCTCCTCATCCCAGGGACTGTTTGACTCGCTAATTATTCCCTGTCCAGCAGGCTTGCCATCTCCTTATGAACTTGCTGCCGCAATGGACCAGTTCTGTGGGATGCTTTGCTGGGTGCAGGTTGTGATCACACAGTGTTCATCTTGGGCAACTTTTGTGAGTCAGGCCTGGCCTGCTTGATCATACCTGCCAGTGACTTTGCAGCACAGCCATGACCTCTGTCTTTTCAGTTAGGGTGACCTCTTCACACACCTCAATGCTCTCGAGTGGGATATCCCTATGGCATTCAGGCCTCAGATCAGGAACAGGGGCTGTCTTACAATCCTCTGCACAGAATAGCATCTTGACAATGGCTTCACTGTTGTGAAGCACTTTTAACCTGTTTATATGCACAGTCCGAGGTGCGTCTCTGCTGCGGGGCCTGTGTACATTGCAGGTAACAGCGTGACCCCTCCCTACCACCTCAGAAGGCCCCTCCCATCAGTTTTGCAATTTGTACTTTTCCACAAGGAATAACACCAGCAGCAGATCCCCTGCATCAAATGATCGCTCACAAGGAGAGCGGAACCCCCTTTATCCCAGCGAGCTGGGACCAGGGCCGGATTGGTTAACCAAAACGTCGGATAATCGGATGAATGGGAAAGTGCCAGGCTGCAGCGCCATCTAGGGACCATAGGAGAGATTGTCCACTTCTGGACCTGTGTGCGCTGGTTGTTGGGTTAATACGGAGAACCGGATAACAGAGGGTCAGATAAACAGGGTTCTACTGTATTGTGATCATCCCATTCTTGCCGAGCTGCTTGGCGTCTAGTGAGACTTCGCGTCACTATTCCAATCGTGGATTTAGGGAAACCTAATTTAGGCTCCTCCCTGTGAAAGGGGAAGGAAAAGTGAAGTGCTTCAGTAAGATCAACCTGACCAGAATGAAATGGTTCCATTTTTTTGTTTCAAAAGGCTTCATAAGTTTATATTAGATGAGATTGCGCCTTTCATGTTTTGTGCCACACAAGCAGACAAGTTAGAGAAAATATAAAATACTGTTGATGGAAGTTCCCAACGTCTCGCTAATTTGTTTCTTAGGAGCCAGAACAACACCACATAAGAACCCAAAAATCAGAGGGAGAGAATGCAGGCTACTGCCTATAACAGAGAGGCACAACTCACTGGGGACCTGCTGACTGGCTGCTGCTACGCCCCGATTGTGTGCTGCCCTACTGAGCTCCCTAGCATGCAAGCACGCCCAGGAACCCTGCCCAATGTTTAAAGTCACAGTATTCAATTTTAACACAACCACAAATGCACCAGAGCATCAACATTTTCTGTTTAATGAGGTCTCTCCTTTTTTTGGAACCCTTGTTTCTAAACATGCCATACAGGATTTGAATCAAATTTCAGCCACTAATTATCATGTGGGTGGAATCACCCTTAATGTGTATTCTGGGTAGTTCTGTTGTTGGCTTCTTTAGGAAATTTGGGGAAACAGGAGCACTGGGAAAGCCTGCCCCCCACCCCCAAACACACACACACACCCCCCCACACACATTTGCTGCCCACTGGTGCTGCCTGAGCAGTAGCCTTGTGACATCAGAGATAACTCAGCACTTCCTCCCTCCGCTTCATTTTCATACTTGGGGAGAATGACTAGCACCCTGGCTGTCATGGCAACAGCTACCTTTGACAGCTGATTGCCCCCTTGTTACCAGAACATCATCACAGACAGGAAGTTTGTAATGAAACAGGGCCAGAGCTGGATAACCGGGACAGCCCCTGCTGTGCTCAGTGGGGTTTGTGCTGCGGTACAGTGCAGTGTTCCTTCACAAAGGGCAGGTGTTTGCTACTGTCCTCAGTAAGGCCTAGGTGAAAACAAGATGCAAAATTCCAGCTCTTTTTCTTGGATATTGTTTCTCTGCTTCTTGCACATTCAGGGTTACAGCTGAGAACTTTCACTGACCCTGAAGTTACATAAAATGAGTTTTGTTTTAATGCAGTTTAATTTCATTACTTTCAATACTCTGATCAGTACAGCCCTGAGTGGTAAAAGTGGGATTTTCACAAAGATAACCACGGCACTAAAACATAGATTGAACCAACGCATGAGTAAGAGCTTCACTGTTTAACAGCTTATAGAGGTGCGGACCCATCCCCATGGCACCTCCTGCTGGTGACTTCTGGGAATCAGCTCATTCCAGCTCCGGAGCGCCCTTTGCAGGCCGGTGATCCGCCTGTCCCCTGGCCCCCGTGCCCCTCCCTGGACTCGGTGCCCCTTTAGCTGGGGTGCTGCCCCCGGCAGTAACCCCTTTCTCTCAGGGTTTACCCTGCCCAGGGAACCCCCACCCACTATCCCCACCTCACCTCAGTATACGGCTACTGCCAGTCATCGTCTCACCCCCGTGCCCTGGGGCAGGCTGCAGTAACAGCCATTCATCACTGGCAAGGAGGGTTTGGACCTGCTGCCTTGGCCTATCCCTGGGCTGCCCTCTGCAACTCCCAGGACTTCTTGGCCTTCTGCTAGGCCCTGCTCCAGTCAGGTACCCTGTCTCTAGCTCCCTGCAGCCAGGCCCATCTCCCTCTACAAACAGAGAGGGAGACTGATCCTTCTGGCTTCCCTGACCTTCTTATAAGGCCCTGTTGCTCAGTTTGGGGCGTGGCCCCAGCTGCAGCCACTTCCTCCAATCAGCAAGGGTTTTACCTTGCCCAGCCCAGCCCTCTGCAGGGCTTTTCCAACCCCTTCCAGGCTGGAGCGGGGGTCACCCTGTTACATGGCACAGAGAAATTAACAACAAAAACCCTTCATTTAACGTTACTTACGTTTGCTTTTATCAATAAAATCATTAGGAAATACAAAGTCAAGGTTTTTAAACAGGATGGAAAGGTTACAAAGTGAAGCATTCTCAGGTTAGCAAATGTCCAAAGAAGTGTTGCCCTGGCACCCTCAATTCAGTCCTCTTGTACCTTTGCAGGACGATGCAGATTTTAATGACATGATCCCATAGTATTTTTTTTTCCACTGGACCCCTTCCTTATTCAGTGCACAGGGTTTTCTGCTCTGGGGCTGGGTATTGAAGGAGTCTGTTGCCTGTAGGATCCCTGCCTCATTTCTTGCAGAGTTAACGTTGTACAGGCAATGCTCATTCTGGTATTTCCTAACTTGAGAGTGCTTCACTTTGCAGCCTTTTAGTCCTCTGTGCATTTCCTAATGTTTATCGCTTGCTTTACTGAGGAGAACAGTCTCCATAACAAAGGGCTTGGTTATTTGTGTGTGTGTGATGTCTCCATTATTTATCGGGTCAGTATCACTAGTGTGCGCTTTACAAGCCAGAGAAAGTAAGGACACTCCCTGATACAAAGCCCCTATGATCTGAGGAAGACTGACACAGACAAAGAAAGCAGGAGATGTAAGAACTAGGACGTTCTTTCTTTCTTTTGATGAATAGTCATTTGTTTATTATGAATTATTATTATGATTAAAGAAAGGGTGGTGGGTTGGGGAACTTGTGTGGTGAGGAGGTTCTATGCAGAAGTTCCCATTGTTTGGCACATGCAGCTGATCTGAAGTGCCGCGCAGTGCTAGGTTTTGGGTAGCAAGGCCCCTCACAATGGCAAAGAGCCTTTTCAGAACTCTGATGCAATCTTCTCTTGATGCTCATCATCTCTGGTGGCCTTTAACCTTAGGCTCATCTCAAGCTCTTTCCACCTCTGGAATGCTCTCTGCTGATTTGCTGCCTTCTTGTGGCATGCCCCATTTCTAGCCAGATTTGTCCAGTCCTTTGTTCCTGTAGAACTAAGTGTGGCTGGAACATTAGACTGGAAGAGTTTGCAACAAAAACAGTATGCAGCATTCTGGGGTTTTGAGTACTGTGGCAGAGCTCTGACCTTGCTCCCGTGGGTCCTGCGCTTCTAGGCGGTTTATGCAAGCCTCAGTGGCTCACTGTGACCCTCCACGTAGCCCTTCTCTCTCTAGGGCCAGAGTATCAGAGGGGTAGCCGTGTTAGTCTGGTTCTGTAGAAGCAGCAAAGAATCCTGTGGCACCTTATAGACTAAGGCCTTGTCTACACTACAAGACTATTTCGAATCAACTTAGTTCGAATTTGTGGATTCGACCTTATGAAGTCGAATTTGTGTATCCATACTAAATACAGTAATTCGAATTTCTGAGTCCACATTCACGGGGCCAGCGTCGACTTTGGAAGCGGTGCACTGTGGGAAGCTATCCCACAGTTCCCGCAGTCCCCGCTGCCCATTGGAATGCTGGGTAGAGCCCCCAATGCCTGCTGGGGGGAGAAATGTGTCGAGGGTGGTTTTGGGTCAGTGTCGTCATTGAACCGTCAATCACAACCTCCCTCCCTCCCTCCTTGAAAGCGCCTGCGGGCAATCTGTTCGTGCACTTTTCTGGTCAGTGACAGCGCAGACGCCACAGCACTGCAAGCATGGAGCCCGCTGCGATCATCGCCGTTTTCTCCTCCTCGCACTTTATCGTCCACCTCTTCCACAGTCAGCTGCTGAGAAATTGGGCTACTTTTCAATGGTGCTGCAAGCACTGGGGGACCATAGGGGACGTTTTACAAACATCAACGTCGGGTGGCCGGGCAAGGTTCATGATGCGTGTGTTTTCAGGAACTGTGGGCTGCTCAGACGCCTGCAGGAAGGTAGTTTCTTCCCGGACCACGAAATAACTGTTGTGGATGTGCAGATACCTATAGTCATCCTCGGGGACCCAGCCTGCCCGCTAATGCACTTGCTCATGAAGCCCTATACAGGCGCCTGGGACAGCGACAAGGAACTCTTCAAATACCAGCGAGCAGCGTGACCTGTGACTGTTCAGTTTCTTTACAGAGAAGCTGAACCTGCCCCTGTTTCTTTACCCAGTTACTGTTGACTCTCCTCTTCGGTTACATACCCCGTTCACCCCGTTACCCCCACTTCCAGCACACGTGTAAAAATAAAATACATGTCCCATTATTACTTAACAAAGGTTTCTTTATTCATGACTTTTCGTGAAAGGGTTGAAACTGGGACGCAGGCTGTGCTGGGTAGGGTGTGCGGTGATGTAAAGACCGCCTCTAAACTCAAGGAATGACAGGCTCCTGCTCCTAGAGCGGTCCGCAGTGCCGGAATGCTTCTTTCAACGGAGCCTGCCATCCCTCTTTATGGAATTCTGTGTGCGGGCGGATATGTGACCTTGTGGTGGAGGAGGACGGATACAGATTCCTCAGCTGCGTGACTCAGCGGTCCAGGACAAGGACCGCTGTATAAGATCTGTAACCGCCCTCCCCCGCTGCAAAGTCACATCTCCCCCGCCCACACAGATCCTGGAAACCACCTCCAAAAAACGACCAGGGTGCCTACTGACTGCACCGTGTGTGTGACCCGCTGCTGATCCTGCCCCCGTGTCTGTACCCTGGGAAAGGTGACTGTCCTATGCAATTAACCACCCCCTTCCCCACGCCCCCCATTCAAACACAGTCTTCTTTGAAAAAACATAACGGAAACAGTAATTAACAGCAAAGCATTTCTATTAATTAAGTAGACAGTTAGGGGATGGGACTGGGATTGGGACTACTGTGAGTCTGGAAGTGAAGGACTTCGGCAAATGTAGGGTATGAGAGCTTTTGGGTACTTGAGCACTGTGCTGTGGTGCAGTGACAGTATTCACGTCCCCGGCCGCCCCTCCTCCTGATTATTTTCGGTGAGGGGGGTATGGGACTTTGTGGCAGGGGAGTGCGGTTGCAGATACACTGCAGGGTGTCTCTGTCCTCCTGCGGTCCTGCAGAACATCCACAAGGCGCCTGAGCGTGTCTGTTTGCTCCCTCACTAGTCCAAGCAGCGTTTCAGTCGCCTGCTTGTCTTCCTCACGCCACCTCTCCTCCCGTTCGCTGTGTGAGCGCTGGCACAGAGAGACGGTCTCCCTCCACTGGCTCTGCTGGTCCGCCTCTGCTAGGTAGCAGCCCATACGTTCCTCGAACATCTTGTCCCTTGTCTTTTTCTTTTGCCGCCTAATCTTTGCCAGCCTCTGCGAGGGGGATGCTGTGGCAGGTCTGGAGACAGTGGAAGCTGTGAGATGGGAAACGGAGTGAATTCCTTGCAAAGATACATTTTTGCGAACAATTAACTGAGTCTAGGCTGTCTCTGTGAATTCTGGGTTGAGACCCCTGTGCCTGCTGGGGCACAAATCATTTTCGCGGTGGATTCTGGGTAAATGTCGCCAGTCATTCCTTCCTCCGGGAAAGCAACGGCAGACAATCATTTCAAGCCCGTTTTCCCAGAATTGCCCTGGCATACGCCATAGCGTGGCAACCATGGACACTGTTTTGCCTTTTGTGTATGTCACCGTATGTGTACTAGATGCCGCTGACAGAGGCGGGCCAGCAGCGCTACACAGCAGCATGCTTTTGCATGACAGCAGAGATGGTTACCAGCCATATTGTACCATCTACCATACCATAAATTGGTAATAAGATGGTAATAAGATAGGCATGGTTACCTGTCCTTTTGCACTGCAGTATTTGCTGCTGTCATAAGTGCCCCTGGCCGAGCAGCCAGGGGCGCAAAAGCAAAAATTGGGAATGACTCCCTGAGTCAATCCCTCCTTTTTGGTATCTAAAAATAGAATCAGTCCTGCCTAGATTATGGTCAAGTGTACTAGAGAACAACTGTATCATAGAACCAGAGAGCACAGCTGCTCTGTGTCAGATCCTGCCTAAATTATGAGCTGTATGCTATTCACAGGGGGTGCTCCTGCAACAACACCACCTGTTCATTCCGTTCTTACCCCAGCCTTCCTGGGCTACCATACCATTGTCCCCCCACTTGTGTGATGAAGTAATAAAGAATGCAGGAATAAGACACAGTGACTTGTTTGTGAGAAATGAGTGGAAGGAAGCCTCCAGCTGCAATGATAGTCCAGGCAGGACATTAAGGAGTGTGGATGAAGGAGCCCATCATCCCTCTGCTAGTCCAGGGGCAATTGAATCTTTTATTTACAATGAAGGGTGGGGGCTGATGGAGCTCAGCCCCCTGTTGCAATGATGAGGACGGTTACCAGCCATATTGCACCATCTGCCATCAAAAATTAGGGACAGGCGCCCTTGATCGACCTTACTGATGCTAGTCGGCATGGTTACCAACCCTTTTGCACTGCCCCATGTGCCAATAGGCTGATGATGAGGACGGATACCCATCTTTTTGTACCATCAGCCATCCATAGCGTGGGGGGAGCAAGGATGTTGGTGTTGAGTGCTGCACCATCGCGTCTATCTGCAGCATTCAGTAAAGATAGGGTGACATGTAAAAGAGTCAACAGAGGATTGTTTTCACTTCTGGTGGTGGGTGGGGTGTGTACGCAAATTGCCGAACTATGCCCTGACCCACCGCAGACACTGTGTTTAACCGTAGAAGCATTTGGAGCTCATCCAAGAATGCAGATACTTTTCGGAGACAGCAGGAACTGTGGGATACCTTGCGTCCTCATTCCCCCCTCCCTCCATGAGCGTCCATTATATTCTTTGGCTTTCCGTTACGCTCGTCACGCAGCTGCGTGCTGAGTCTGTGCTATGCCGTCTGTCCGAAGATTTTTTAAAAATACTTTGGACCAGGTGTAAAATTACAGTAATTACCCTAATTAGATGCAGGAGTCTCCGAGCGAGATCACCCTGAGGAGGGTCACTGAAGGAGATAGAGAGCGCATGCTGCGTGAAAGCTAGCACGAACCAGGGCCCGATGCAGCCGTGCTCGGGGAGGTAGTGCTCCCTGAGTACCTCATGAAAGCCTTGCGCGGAAAACTGTGCTACCACGGAGCACCCAATAAGGCAGCTCTCCCCAGGAACCTCCTGCTGATGCTTTTCGATTAACGCAAGGAGAGCTTCGTGGAGATCTCCAAGGATGATTTCTGTTCTATCCCCATATCTAGAGAGACCTCCTTTTCACACAGTTAAGATTCCTGTTATATTAAGAATAAAAGTTAACATGGTTAAAGCACTTACCGACTGCTCCTTCCCCTGATTCAGGGTCTGGGTTAATGGCCGGGGAGGGTTGTTGGGGGATCTCCGTGACGGTGATGAATAGATCCTGGCTGTCGGGGAAACCAGCGTTGTAAGCGCTCTCGCCTGCCTCGTCCTCCACAAACCCTTCCTCATCTTCCCCGTCCGCGAACATCACCGAGGAACTGGCCGTCGACACTGTCCCATCGTCAGAGTCAACGGTCACTGGTGGGGCAGTGGTGGCAGGCTCCGTAGCGTCCGTTTGCCGCTTTGATTTTTTGGTAGCCTTGTCTGGGGTCCTTGATTTTCACGCGGCGCTGCGTTGCATCCCGCCTGTATCCTCTGTCTCTCATGGCTTTGGAGACCTTCTCGTAGGTCTTCGCATTCCCTGTTTTGGAGCGCAGCTCCGAAAGCACAGACTCCTCGCCCCACACACCGATCAGATTGAAGAGTTCCCAGTCAGTCTATGCTGGGTCCTTCTTTCTATTCACGGATAACATTAACTCCTCTGCTGGAGAGCTCTGCATCGTTGCAGGTGCTGCTGAGCTCGCCCCGATGTCCAGCCAGGACGTCAGATTCAAAGTGCCCAGACAGGAAAATGAATTCAAATTTTCCCGGGTCATTTCCTGTGTGGCTGGTCAGAGAATCCAAGCTCGGACTGCTGTCCAGAGCGTCAACAGAGTGGTGCACTGTGGGATAGCTCCCGGAGCTACTAAGTTCGATTTGCATCCACACCTAGCCTAATTCGAGCTAGCCATGTCGAATTTAGCGTTACTCCACCTGTCGGGGTGGAGTACCAAATTCGAACTAAAGAGCCCTCTAGTTCGAATTAAATGGCTTCCTGGTGTGGACGGTTGAGCGGTTAGTTCGAATTAATGCTAATGGTAGCTGTTGTTGGCAGCCAACCTTTCACTGCCAGAGTTGCTACATTTCCCTGGGCCACTTCCCCACAGCTCTCCTACTTCTCCCTTCTTCACCCTTACCTTAGGGCTCCTTTAACGATGGTTTGAGGGTGTCTTCAGTAACGAGCCCTTCAGCTGTACTTCCTCTCCTCTGGATCCCTGGCTCTCCTCTGCCTGACTGGAGTGAGCCCTTTTTATAGTATCAGCAGGGCCTTAGAGTCAGGTGGTCACATTACTTAATGGCCTCACCTGACTCGTTACAGGTTAATTAGAGACAGGTGTTCTCATTAGCCTGGAGCAGCCCCTGCTCTGGTCAGTCAGGGAACAGAAAACTGTTAATCCAGTGGCCAGTATATCTGCCTTCTGCTATACCCAACTGCCCTGGGTCTATCACAGTACATAAGCCATGGCCTCTCCGCTTTGTCACCATTGGGGATTTCACACCAGGAATGTGTTGGATGGAAACTTCTATTTTCATTTTCTTTGGGGAACATGAAGTTTTTCACTTGCTGTGGCCCAGGCAGTACAAGGAAGTCCCTCAGGCTACTGCTCAAGTGGGTCCACAGTCCTGGATCATCTAGATTTAAGGAACTAAACTCAGCAGCAGCTGTATCTTGTGCCTCCACCACACTCTTCTCTAATCTACACTTTTCTTCAGGAATGTGCATGGTTACATCCATTTGAGATGGAGATATGGATGCTGCAGTAGCTGCCAGGTCTCCTGCACTCTGACTACCTGGAAGATCAGGCATCTCCTCACCACTCACATCCTCACTGGGGCCGGAAGGCTCAACGTGAACCATGTGTATCTCAGGAGAGCTCCTTCCTGCTTAGACAGAAAAGCTTCCTTTGCTGTCTTTCCTTTTCTGAATGCTGCCTCAGAGGGGCGTTTTCTTCTTTCACTCATGACTGCTGTTCTGTGCCAGCTAGAGTGGCAGGGGACAAATAAGCAGGCTGGTAGCAGGGTCTGAATGAGGGAAGATATCAGCATCTTAAGGGCCTAACTGGCTCCTACTACTTCAGTTGACTGACTGCCTGTTCTCCTCAAGCGGGTTCAGGGAAGCAGCAGGAAATAGGAAGCTCCCTGAGAAGCTGGTGTTAATCTGTCCAGACTCCTGGGGGTGCTCGAGAGGTACATAAGAGGCTCCTCCTCCTCTCCCTCCCTGCAGCTCCTGTTGCTTTCTGTTATTCCCTCTCCCCTTTTCTCCTGTCTGCCTGTTATGTCTCTTGTTCCCCCTTCCTCCAGCACAGCACTCCACCAGCTCTGTGCATCTCCAGCAGAGAGAAAACATATGCACCAGCACCAGACACAATTTTCTACGCTCTGGATCCTAGTGGTGCCCTGCCACAGTTTGGCACCTGTGGCAGCCGCCTCAGTTCGCCTCATGGTAAGGCCAGCCCTGTCCTGTGGGCACGGAGAACCTAACTCCCATTGAGGTCAGCCAGGGAGGCTGGATGTGCACATTGCAGGAAATAGACGGTCAGGGCAGCATAATCCACTGAAAAAACTGCAGCTTGCTAATTGCAACCCAGGCTCTCCCTGTGTGGCTCTTCGTCCTGCCTCTGCTGGCTGGAGCATGAGCAGAGCTTTCTGAGACAGCTGCTGCGGCTGTGGCCAGCCAGCGAAGTGCATTTCCCATCGTCTCTCTTCTGGCTGTGGATGTTTGACTGCAGCAGCCCCGCAGAGGTCCTGGCCTCGCTCTCTAATGTCCATTCTCCTCTTGCTTTCATGGCGCTTCTTGGACCATGGAGTAGCCTCAGGAAAACATCCCAGCTGTGGACACAGGCACCAGCACCAATTCCCCAAGCCAGAGTCCCCTTTGCAATCCAGGGAACCAGCCTGGGTTGTCTGGAGCGCAGGGTGTGGCCCATGGTGACTGCAGACCCTGCCACTGCTGCACAGCGACTCCTGGGACCCTCTAGCCCATCAGCACTCGGCTCTCCCGCATTCTGCTGAGCGGCTGAGATCTGGGGGAACAGAAACCCTTTGTGAGAGACGGAAAATCTCCTCCCAGGAACACTCTGTCAATGGCTGCCAGAGGCCATCCATGTGAAACCCCAAATGTGCAGCCCCTCGGATTCCCACAGGGGAGATCTCAGCTCATTCACTTGTCACCCGTGGCCGCAGTCTCTGACAGGGGGAATGTAGAGGGGGTTTTTGCCAATCCTCCCTTCTGCAGCGCCCATAACAGGAGGAGGTTTGGCCTTGTGATGTGAGCCCTGGGTCTGAGAATCAGGGCTCCTGGGATCTGGGGCTCTGGAATGCGGTGTGGTCTAGTGGGTGGAGCTGGATTTGTTGACAGTGAATGAGAGGGGCTTGTGCTGAAGGACCCTGGGTCAATCCCCACCAATTCCCGTGATGTCTACATGTGGCCATGATTTTACTTACCTCTCAATGTAGGTTATTTAGCCCATTCCTGGACACAGGTGTTATATCTGCTGCTGGCCACCCCTGAGATGTAGGTCCTTCATCCACACAAGGACATGGCACATCAAGGTCAATCCAGCAGCTCCCATCCGGTCTTCACCTCCGCAATGGACGGCGAGCTCTAACCTGAGCAGAGAAAGACAGGGTGGTGTTCTTCAGGGGAATCTGCTGGAGCTCCTGCATCCCCTGCCCCACCTCACACCCCGACACCCTAAGGGTTTTCCAAAGATACCACTAATCTCGGATAAACAAAGCAGCTGAGATGAGGTCAATGTGGGTGGATTTACTGAGCAGACTGGTTCTAATGGAAGAACAGATTTCTTCCCTGCTCTAGGGAGATTCCCATAGGAAAAGTCTCGGATGGTTGGGGTGGAGGCAATGCAAACCCTCAGCCCCTTGAATGGCAGGAAATCAGGACTCGGGGAGTTAAGGGGTGTCTCTGTCCTGCTGGAGGGAGCAGATCTGGAGATCAAGAAGAGCACTAGTGGCATTGTAGGAAAGCCAGTGACTTCTACCTGTGAAGGTGGCTGAAGCTTCTGGCAGACACTAGAGTCCCGGATCCTTGCACCTCCTTTGGGGATCCCTTTCCTAGGAATAAAATAAGGACACCACACAGAGAATGACATTTGAATCCCAGGTCTGGGATCCAGGGCAAAGGGATGATCTCAGCCAGGCTACGTACCAGGAACCTGATTTTGGTCCCAAGAGCCACAATTACCCAGAGGAGGTTTTCTTCCTCATTTGCTTTCAGGTTATTTACTCACAGTATTCATTTGTCTGCTTTGCCGGGTCTCCACTCTCTGCAGCTGTTCATTGGTTTTAGTAACAGTCTTTCAGTTTTTGCTTCTGTTTCCATTTCTTACAGTGTAGCATCTGCTCAGCACTTTTTAAAAAAATAAAACAATTCAAAACAAAATCCTGATCCTATATTGAAGAGGAAGGTTCCTGAGAATTTGGCTGCAGAACTTTAGTGTCTGCATATTTCAGTCCCTATTATTTATTCAGGTGCAGGTCTGATGTAATCTGCGCCCCCAAGAATGCCCATATGATGCACGGGGGTGGGGGGGGGCTTAGAATACCTGTTAAAAGAGAGTAGATTAAAAGGTGGGGAAATCAACCAATGCATCAGCCCTTCTCTGCATCATTAAAGCACCAGGCATGGGAGCGAAACAGGTTAAAAATCCCCATGGTTCTTTCCCACTAGACAGACATCCAGAAAGAAAAAGGCCTTCAGCCAATTATTTCCTTACACTCAGAAGGGGTGAAATTCAGCCCTGTGCAGACAGCCAGGGCAAGGTCTGTGCATCACAGCGGGGTTAAGTGGCACTTCACTGCCCAGGTGCTGGGAGACTTCGGTGGCAGTTTTCCTCCTGGATTGGAACAGCCGGCTGGAATCCTGTGAGGTACAGAGCAGAGAGAGGTTTGGGCCACAACGTTCACCTCAGAGGCTGAGCTTCTGCAGACTTTTGGGATGTTCCCATCTGAGGAGGAGGATTTTGGCCAGCCCCAGCTCAGAGCTTTCAGTCACTTCAACCAGTGATTCTCTGGCACAGTTGATCTAAAGCAGCTGAACTTTTCAGGCCTTGCCCCCATCTCCGACCCCCCTCCCACCTCGCATTGTCCCCTAACAGCCCTCTCCCTTCTCTCGATCCCTGCCAAGCCCAAATACAGAGCCTAGCCCACGCTCCTCCTCTCTTAGACCCTCTCCTCACACGATCCTCCCCTACCTTTGACAGACTGATCCCGGTGCCCTTTACCCAGCTCCTGGAGAAATCATGGCTCCTCAGGACAACCTGGGAGTGGATGGTTCCAACCTCTGTGTGGGGTGCGTGGTTTTCCGTCTAAGCATCACTGAGAGCCAGCACGTCTCGATTTCACAGGACGAGGGAAGTCTAGGAAGCGCTGCACTTCTTGAGGGCTTCCAACTTCGCCCCATTTATGAATGGCTTCCACCTTATTTGGATCAATTGTAACATCTTCTGGGGAGAGGATGTACCCCCAAAACTCTGTGGAGAGTTGGCTGGAGGTTCCGCTTTTCCAATTCTGCGTTGAGACCATGCTTCCGAAACCTCTCCAGGTTCGGATGTGCTGCGTGTGCTGCTCTGGGTTCTCCAAAAAGAGACGTATGTCACCCGCATAGATGACACTGTCCCCAAATACATCACTGATGAAGTGCTGCAAGGTCAGGGGACCATTAGTTAGCTCAACTAGCATATCAGACCATTAAAATGTCCATCGTCTGTTTTGAAATCTGTCTTCCATTTGTCCCTTGCCCAAACGAGCCTTAGATTGGAAATCCTTGCAGATGAAGGTTGATGAAACTCTTTGCAGATTTCCTGTGAGCCAACAATTGTGGGATTCACAGCAGAGGGTAATGGTTTCAAATGATTGCTTTGTTCAGGAGCTGATTGTCTAAAGAGAGGCGTAGCAGAGTCCCACATTTCTTCTTCCCCAAAAGGGCCTGCTCTTAGGACCGGTTTTCATGACTGTACGCAGGGAGAAGGTGAACAAAAAGGACGTCACACAGGTTAATGAATGGTTAAGAAGCGATCGCTTCTTAATGGGTAAGGAACCGGGGGTCGTGTAAATCTAAAAACAAGCAGTGGGCTGCTTACACTGTTTCTGTTATGAAAATCAACAGCTCAATGATGCCTTCCTACATGGCCTGGAAACCCTGGACAGCGTTGCATGAAGCAGCGAAGATAACCGGGCCCACCTTGGTTTTGCTCAACGCCGATACAAATTGTTGACGAGGACTCTGAGGATGATGGCCATGAGGTGTTTCGGAGGAGGCTTGGCATAGAACTAACTGAGCCAGTGCCACGTTGTGAGCATAAAAAAGTCACGCGGACTATTGTATGTGTTGCTGTTTATGCTGCCCTTAAGCACTGCCTGAGGGAAAAGCTTTGTGAAGAATGCGAGGGCCGTGTCATAGATTTGCCAGGCCAACGGCCCATGACTGGGTGACTTGGACTTTAGTGGATATAAACCACAAGCTCTGGGGCCTATGTGCTGAGCTGGGTTTGGAAAGATGATGAAACACGGTTATTGCCGGAGGTTCTGCTGTGCAATGTCTGTGCCTAAGCCAAGAACATTCAGTGCAAGGGGGGACCTTGATCAATGCTGTGCAATTGAGTGGAGCCCCTGACTGTTTTAAAGAAAATAACCTGCTTACAGCTGGAGTGGAAAAATTGCAGGCACCTTCTGGTTCATTTTCTTTAAAACACAGTCAGGGTGTCCACTCACTTGCACAGCATTTCTCCAGTTATGGCAATCATGTGAACAAGGACGTGTGTATCATGAATTGTGGGTTTTTTGCTATAAAACCTGTTGAAAAAATCTCTATTCAGGGGGACGCCAGTTTGCTGTGCCCCCCCCCCCCGCATGCTCGTAATAAAGGGGCCTCGGGCGATTCTGATCCAAATACAACGCGGGGGCGTTTTTCCACGACACGGCGTGATATTGGCCATCTAGTCCGCACAAAAAGTTACAGATCCCTGCTTAAGGAAAAGACTATTTGTAAGAAATCTAAAAGGATTCAGCTAGAGAAAGGTGAGGGGACAAACACACGATAGAAAACTTGGTAGCTGTACATTTAAAAAACAAACCCTATTGAAAAGGGCTTTGTGACTCTCTGTGTTTCTGTTTGGAGGCCTTTGGCCCTTAAGTGAGCTAAAAGTTTTAATGAAGCATCTTGGCTTGGTTTCAAGGAGCTGTGTGTCTTTTAAATCAAAAATCAATTGTGTGTGAGAACCTAGCGCTTGGGGGTTTTGTGTGTAAAAGTGACCCATTTACAGCAAAAAGCTGAAATGTATGTTGTGGGTGGGGGGGGGGGGGGAATCCTAAGAAATGTGCTTACAGTAAAACAAACAGGCTGTTCAGACCTGTGTTTGAGTACAATAGAGTTGACTTATCCTGTTGAACTGAGTGGGTTTAAACCCCACACCCCCTCACGGAATAGCCAGGGTGACTGGGATAACTTTCCCTTGTTGCCATAGGGTGAAATTTGATGTGGGTGGGTGGTTGTGGATGGTGAGTTCTGATTAATATGAAATGAAATAAAACCTCAGGAATTCACAGATGCTATTGGACAGTTTCAATATGACCCCAGGAGCTGGAACACAACACTATTGGACAGATTAAATATGGCCCTGGAGTTGGTCGAATGCTCTGGGTCATTCTTTCTAGAAAACACCCCCACCCCAAACTTTAAGCATGAAAGAAACGTGTTTAAAAAAACAACTCAAGCCCCAAGACATTCATTGATCTCTGCAAAGGGCCCCCTGCTTGGAAATGGGGACTGTTCAATACTCTAAGAAGGCCCCACAGAAACATTTATTTTAACTTACAGAGAAAAAGAAAAAAGAAAAAAGAAAAAAGAAAAAAAAAAGCCCTGTTGTGCAGACAGCTTGGTCCCCCCACCCCAGATCACCACAGGGGGTGCTGCGGGACGGGTTCCTAAAGTCCTTAAGGATCTATTAGTTCAGAGCTGTGGGAATTAAATTAAGCTGCTAGCTACTATGCTGAAGTCTGTTGGAAACAATGGGCTAAGATGGTCTAAAAACCTCAGGTCTGTTGGAGACTGTTCTTTTCAACAGAAACTTTCTTGAAAGGCTGCTGGACAGCAGACAGAGGTACGGCTGGCTGGCTTGAACTCTGAAACTATACATTGTATAATGCCTCTCTTTGCCCAGGCTGTCTTAGGAAAATAATGGTGCCTATCTTCATTGCAGCGTGATCTGCTTAGCATGGACCCAGTAACTTTAAGCTGCACTTCACCACCAGGCCAAGGGAAAAACCATTTTAACTATAGTTGTGCTTAATATTGTTTTTAAAACCTTTAGTTATTACACAGTTTGTATAGGGATTTGGTGGTAATAGTCACTAACATTTTTGCTTGTTCTTTAACCTGAAGGCCCAAACACACATGGAGGGAACAGGACCAGCATGTGCCTGCAACACTGGATCCCTTAGTGAAAGGGAACTTTTTTGCAACTGGTTTTTAAAAGCATGTGGGGGGAGGGGTGTTATTGAAAAGTATATGGAGGCAAACTTGGTTTGGTGTGTTTCTAAAGCTGCTGATTTGTGTGTGAGAGGGGTCTGGGCAAGGCATAGGTGTAGGGTGTAAAAGTACTTGGTTTGTTTCAAACCAACAGGGGTTTTTTCCTGTGCAAAATGTGGTTTAAAATGGATTTTAAAAGCAGTTTGGTTTTTATTCTGCAAATTGAGATGTATTTTAAAAAATGTTTTTGAGGTTTTTGTTGTTTTTTGTTTTACGTTTTAAGTGGTAGAAATAAACTCAAAACCTGTTTGTCGTACAGCCTGAACTGGGTGATTTGGTTTAAAGCTGTGACTTGTTAAACAGAAAAAAACCCCTAATGAATATTTAGTTTTGAAGTTTACAAGAGGGTTTCCTGTGTTTTATAATAATGCTGTTTGCTCCACAGTACGGTGGAAACATGAGAGATCCCTAGAGCAGAGGGAAAACAAGCTCAGAAGAAAAGGGAACGAGACAGCTGAAAGGGAAAATTCACCAGCATCAGTGACTGATGGATGGATGAAGCCCAGTAAATATATTTTGCTTATTGGTTGGGTTGTTCTGTGAGGTTTTGTATTTGAAGTGAATACATAGGTGTGGGTGAGAAAGTTGGTAAAGTTCAGTTTTGTAAAATGGTTCCCCCCACCCCCCATAGGCCTGGGCAACTTTTCTGACAATGCTTAGTCAGTGCTACAAGGACACCTCCTCCAGGCCCGCCAAAGAGCCAGGAATCTGCTTGGAGACCTTTAACAACGCAAAACAGCACAAGAGTGCAGATGAAGCATCCGGGCAGATCCAAACCTCATATCCGTCAAACCCAAGGCAAAAACAAGACTCTGGTAAACAACAACACCACAACTCCAGTTCCTCAGCAGCCACTGCCAACAAGCAAACCCTGAGTAAACACCCCCACATTCACAAACCCGGAGCATGCACTCGAGAGGCTCTGAACGTGCGCAGAACCACACACATTCACAACCCGGAGCATGTGCTCTAGGGGTTGTGAATAAAACACCAAGGACTGACGAACCATTCTCCCAAAAAAAACCATAAGCTCGTCACCCGCTCCCCTATATTCTAGGGGACAGTTGATGGTTCATTCAGAAAACTGATGGACGCTGTGTCCCCGGGGTGGGGTGTGGGGCTAAAAGAACGGCATTCTAACAAGAGCTAGGAAAAATCTGACGCTTCGCTCAGAACACACTGGAGACATCTGTATCCTTAGGGGATACCGGACCGCGCAACTCCTTAGGGGATACCGACCGCAACTCACTTACTAGATGCTGAAATGAGTCTGTTCTTCAAAGAACCGACTGAGCCGAATTCTAAAAGGCTAAACCTTACAGCGCCGAGCTTCAAAGGTGCTAATGTACGTGAAGCCGAGCGATGCGAATTGCAGAGAAAGTGAAAAATCAGTCTGTTTTCTTCTCACCAGAACAGGGATGAATGTAACTGAAACCCCCCAGTAACACCAAAGAGCTCAGAGTCTGTTGCTCAGCAGGTGCTGGATAAACACGAAGAAGCGTTCTAGAAAAATGCATTTGTACTGCTAAAGAAGCTGGGCCAGGCTACAAAATCTCTCTCTCATGGAACGATAATAGGGGCTTTTGTGTACAAAGGATCTGTGGTTAATGGTTCTAACATGCTCGACTTAGTCCGGGCCGTGAACCGAGACGCGCTCTGTTCCTAGCAGACATGGACCTTAAAGATGGGATGAGTATGAATGTCATGGCGGAAACGGAACGTACCCACCTTCCGTCATGGGCACTGCGGCCAAGAGAGCTCTATGGAACGTCTCACAACCTCGACCGTCACTTAATCAGAAGTGAAAGTGAGCCGGTACGGGCCAGTACGGAGTACCAGCCAGAGCCAGTACACCGTGCCGGACCGCACCGGCTTCCTCGGCAGGGCTTTAAAGGGCTCAGAGCTCCGGCAGCTGTAGGGAGCCCAGAGCCCTTTAAATTCCCCTCCACGCAGCTCCAGCAGCTGGGTTGGGGCTGGGATTTAAAGGGCTCACAGCAGGGGGGAAAGTAACTTCCAGGACTTACCGGTACTGCCGGAATCCTGAGGGGGCATGGCCTCAACCGGAAGAGGCGGGGCCTCTCAAGATTTAAAGGTCCTGGAGCACCAGCTGTGGATGGGAGCCCCAGGGTCTTTAATTTGCCACTGAGCCCAGGGTTGATTTAAAGGGCCCAGGGCTCAGGCCGCTGCGGAGCCCCGAGCCCTTTAGATTCCCCCCGCAGCTCCGGCAGCCGGATTCCGGTGTGGATTTAAAGGGCCCGGAGCTCCCACGGCTGCAGGGAGCACCGAGCCCTTTAAATCTGGCCCCAGCCTGGCTGTCAGAGCTTGTGGGGGGGCGAAATTAAAGGGCTGTGGGCTCCCTGCAGCCGCCAGAGCTCTGAGCCGTTCAAATCCCTCCTCAGCAAGCCGGTGCGGTCCGGCACGGCATATTGGCTCTTCCTGGTACGCCGTACTGGACCATAATGGCTTATTTTCATCTCTGCTTCAGAGATCCCACGGCTGCGGGGAGCCCAGAGCCCTTTAATTTCCCCCCGCAGATCTGGCAGCTGGGCTGGGGCCAGGATTTAAAGGGCTCGGAGATCCCGCAGCTGCGGGAATCCCAGAGACCTTTAAATACCCCCTGCAGCTCTGGAAGCCAGGCTGGGGCTGCGAATTAAAGGGCTCAGAGCTCCTGCGGTTGCTGGGAACCCAGAGCCCATTAAATCTCCCCCCGCCCCACCCGCAGTTCCAGCAGCTGGGCTGGGACTGGGAATTAAAGGGCTCAGAGCTCCTGCGGTTGCTGGGAACCCAGAGCCCATTAAATCTTCCCCCTCCTCCCCACACAGCTCCAGCAGCTGGGCTGGGGCCGGGATTTAATGGGCTCAGTGCTCCCCGTGGCTGCGTAGATCCCAGAGCCCTTTAATTCCCCTCCACGCAGCTCCAGCACCCAGGCTGGGGCAGGGAATTAAAGGGCTGAGGGCTCTCTGGAGCGGCAGGAGCTCCAGGCCCTTTAAATCCTGGCTCCAGCTGGGTAAGGCTCAGGCTCCCCACAGCCATGGGAGCTCCGGGCCCTTTAAATCCACGCTCGAACCCGGCTGCCAGAGCTGCGGGGGGAATTTAAAGGCCCTGGGGCTCCCAGCCACAGCCGATGCTCCAGGACCTTTCAATCTTGAGAGGCCACACCCCCTCAGGACTCCAGCAGTACCGGTAAGTCCTGGAAGTTACTTTCACCCCTGACTTAATCATTCCTTTACCTGTGTTCACGTTGTGCGCCGGTGACTCCCCTGAGCCGCAGTCGCATTCCACCTCTAAGGGGGTGGACAAAGAGAGGCCACCATGCTCATTGGGGTGTCTCACAAGCAGTTGGGTTTTGGGTTCGGGTTCCGGCGTATCCATCAATGGCTGGGCCAAAGGGCTCCCCTCGGTCGCTCCCTCCTCCTCCTCGGCACTGTCGCTGATGTAGTGCTTTCTCCGCGGATGGTCAAAGACCCTCGGGGTGAAGACAGAGTCCGAAGTTCTCACGGGGGTGGTGAAGGAGTCCAGGTTTCCTCTCAGCAGCCTTCCCACGATTTCTAAACCATGTGTCCTTGGTGAGAGATGGCCTCGTCTGTCCAGCGCTGGGACTTATGAGGTGATGGTGCTGCACTCTGATTGGCAAAGGGCCCTGGGAGGAGTTCTTAATGGGGTCATACGGCCCACTCCCGGACGGGTCCCCCTGCCCCAGAACTCGCCCTGATTGGTCAGAATCGCCCTGATTGGTCAAATCTCCTCTTGGGGTGGTCCTTCCGGCAGGAAACCCATCCTGATTGGTAGAGGGTGGTGGGAGGAGTTCTTAGAGGGGTCACATGACACACCTGGCTTCCAGTCATGTGGCCGCCTTGACCACGAAGTAATACCCCCATTGGGCGGAACTTCCGGTGACAGGTGGGAGGAACTAAGGAGTCATGGGGCGGGATTAGGGTTTGATTAATGGTGGGGTGTAAGGGTCCGGGTCCCCTTTTCCGGTGAGGGGTCGCTCTTCGCCTTCGGGCGCCTGGGATCCAGGCCGCCTCACTACAGGAGGCTTGAATAGAAGTTCAGTCGATAAAGCCCAGGCCCTAGCTCAGGGCGGGGCAGCAACCAACACAGGGCTCAGACCCTCAGGCAGGGCTGAGCAGCAGTTCAGTCTGTAAAGCCCAGGCCCTAGCTCAGGGCGGGGCAGCAACCAAAGGCAGGGCTCAGACCCTCAGGCAGGGCTGAGCAGCAGTTCAGTCTGTAAAGCCCAGGCCCTAGCTCAGGACAGGGCAGCAACCAAAGGCAGGGCTCAGACCCTCAGGCAGGGCTGAGCAGCAGTTCAGTCTGTAAAGCCCAGGCCCTAGCTCAGGGCGGGGCAGCAACCAAAGGCAGGGCTCAGACCCTCAGGCAGGGCTGAGCAGCAGTTCAGTCTGTAAAGCCCAAGCCCTAGCTCAGGGCGGGGCAGCACCAAGAGGCAGGGCTCAGACCCTCAGGCAGGGCTGAGCAGCAGTTCAGTCAGTAATTCCCACGCCCTAGCTCAGGGCGGGGCAGCACCAAGAGGCAGGGCTCAGACCCTCAGGCAGGGCTGAGCAGGATTTCAGTCTGTAATGCCGAGTCCGGAGCTCAGTGGTGTGCAGCACCGAAAGGCAGGGCTCAGACCCTCAGGCAGGGCTGAGCAGCAGTTCAGTCTGTAAAGCCCAGGCCCTAGCTCAGGGCGGGGCAGCAACCAAAGGCAGGGCTCAAACCCTCAGGCAGGGCTGAGCAGTAGTTCAGTCTGTAAAGCCCAGGCCCTAGCTCAGGGTGGGGCAGCACCAAGAGGCAGGGCTCAGACCCTCAGGCAGGGCTGAGCAGTAGTTCAGTCTGTAAAGCCCAGGCCCTAGCTCAGGGCAGGGCAGCAACCAAAGGCAGGGCTCAGACCCTCAGGCAGGGCTGAGCAGCAGTTCAGTCTGTAAAGCCCAGGCCCTAGCTCAGGGCGGGGCAGCAACCAAAGGCAGGGCTCAAACCCTCAGGCAGGGCTGAGCAGCAGTTCAGTCTGTAAAGCCCAGGCCCTAGCTCAGGGCGGGGCAGCAACCAAAGGCAGGGCTCAGACCCTCAGGCAGGGCTGAGCAGCAGTTCAGTCTGTAAAGCCCAGGCCCTAGCTCAGGGCGGGGCAGCACCAAGAGGCAGGGCTCAGACCCTCAGGCAGGGCTGAGCAGCAGTTCAGTCTGTAAAGCCCTGGCCCTAGCTCAGGACAGGGCAGCACCAAGAGGCAGGGCTCAGACCCTCAGGCAGGGCTGAGCAGCAGTTCAGTCAGGAAAGCCCAGGCCCTAGCTCAGGGCGGGGCAGCACCAATTGGCAGGGCTCAGACCCTCAGGCAGGGCTGAGCAGTAGTTCAGTCTGTAAAGCCCAAGCCCTAGCTCAGGGCGGGGCAGCAACAAGAGGCAGGGCTCAGACCCTCAGGCAGGGCTGAGCAGCAGTTCAGGTAAGTCCAGGCTCCTAAGCCTGAGCGGTGGGGTTGAGGGGGAGACTGCCACCCGTGAGTGGGGTGGCAGGGGGGACACAGGCCCACCCACTCCACTGTGTCCCAGCCCGGGGCCCTAACAGCGGCGTGGATCCGCTGGAGTCAGTGGGGATCCTGGCCGCAACACACTGACATAGGCTCAGGGTCAGCGGCAGCCAGACTAGGGTCGGCTATCCCCGGGCCACTTCCACTCTCCCCCTCCACTGGTGCCTGTGTCGTTGCGGCTTCAGCAGGGGGGTCTACCAGCATCGGCTCCTCAGGAGATGGGTGTACCGGTGGGCTCGACTCCTCCTCGGGGTACCGAGCTTGGGGCAGGCTCGGCCAGTCCTCCTCTGGGTACCGGGTTCGGGGCAGGCTCGACCAGTCATCCTCGGGGTACCGGGTTCGGGGCAGGCTCGGCCAGTCCTCCTCTGGGTACAGGGCTAGGGGCAGGTTCGACCAGGTGTCCTCTGGGTACCGGGCTTGGGGCAGGCTTGGTTCGGCAGGAGCTCGGGCACCAGCGTCTGTCTCCTCCCGCGGTCGGGCTCCAACTGAGCGCTGGGCCCGGGCTTTTGTACTTCCTGTCCCGCCCCTTGACTTCCGGGGGGGCGGGGACAGGTGGCGGTGGCTCCGCCCACTGAAGCAGCTGATCTGGCTTATCCCTCTCAGGTGCGCCTGGGAGCCAGGCCGCCTCACTACATGGGGCCTGTCTACTGCTGCCAGGTGTTGAGTATGTGCAGGCAGAACCGGAGCCAGTGTCAATGTCCAGGCCGGAGGTCGAAGCCGGGTGGGCAGAAGTATGAACCAATGTCCATATCCATGCAGAGGTCGAAGCCATGTAGTTGAAACTGAAGGTGTTGGGGAAGATCAGGAGGAGGAGGAGGCAATGCTGTGCAGCGGGTGGGTGGAGGGCCTGGAGCAAGGCTAGAGAAAGGCAAGGAGAATACTGAGCCGGGGTTCAGAACCCAAATCTGGAGCCAAGAAGGGTCATGACAAAGTCATAGCTAGACACTGGAGTCAAGAGCCCAGCCAGAGTCAACAGCGAGAAACCGGAGGGCAGGGAAGGGCAGGGCGTACATGCGGGCAGGAATGAGGATGACTTACTGGAGCCTGGAGACCCCTTATCGGGGGACTCCCTTCCTAGCAATAACAGAAGGACAGCGGGATGACAAAGATGTCTCTGAGCCTGGGGACCAAGCCAAGGGGAGCTCCCATCCAGGCTGTGTGCCAGGACCCCATCACCCTCCCTGTTCATTTCACACGCACAGACCCCCTGGCCGGAGGGGAGAATAAAGGGCAGAAGTGAAGGTGCCCCTGGGGGAAAGGCTCTAGGCCGGGACCCAGTCCACTTCCCAGATCTACACCCAGGATTGTGTGACCAGGCCCACAGCCCTTCCTCTGCGTCTCAGTTCCCACCTGCCGGATGGGGAGGCTCCTCCCCTGCCCCAGGGTGTTCGGGGGGAGTTTCATTCCTGGCTGGGAAGGGCTCAGATACCAGGTGGGTGGATTGGGCCCCAGTGGGGGATGGTCGGACATTCGCTGCATCAGAGGTGACAGGGGCCATGGGAAGGTCTGAGCAGTGATGATGGGGGAGGGGCCCCATGTCAGGCCACCCCTCCCAGACTGCAATGGCTATTGAGCACAACCCCTGGCTCTGCGGATGCTCTCACTTCTGGGCCAGCCCCACAGCCTGATTCTTCCCAACCAGTATCTGGCCTGGGCCCAGCCCCAGGGGTCGGGGTGGGGCAGGGTGTCCAGAGCGAGGTGCTCAGCCTTGGTTTCTCTCAGTGCTGCGGGGGGCTCTATGGCCGCTCCCCCCAGCCCTTCCCCCCAGGCACAGTGAGACAGAGCAGTACCTGCGGCAGGGGGTCCGAGCTGGTCATGCGAGGGGGGGGGGCCTTCAATCCTGCCCCACGGAGCACAGCCCCTTCAGGGCGTCGGGCAGCTTGCCCATGAACCTGATATTAAATAGCTGTCCCATGATTTTGTTTGTAATTTCCCCCTGTTGCAAGGGAACAAGGATCAATCAGAGACTCCGACACCCATGAGAACGAAGGGTATTAACGGCACCGGGAGCCAGCAACATTTCCTCCCCACATCTGAGGGACGGATTCCCCCGCCCAACCCCCGAGACGAAATCTTGTCTCTTCTCTAGTGACTTCCATCCCCTCTCCCACCATTGTGGAATGAACTCCTGCCCCCACTCCTCTCAGTCCCCCCGCGAGAACTGTTCTACCTCCCAACCCAGCGGGAATCCAGCTCCGCTCCCCGGAGTCCCCTCAGCCACCCTCGCCCCCTCCAGCCGAGGGCTGGGAGGCTTTGGGCAGTAGTGCCGGGGGGTGAGAGGAAGTGGACACCTTTCCCCAAGGGATCCCCATGTCCTTAACGTGATGCCATGGGCAGTGGCTCTGGTGAATGGGGCACTTATGCAGCCTCTGCTGACTGACTCCACCACATCAGCCAGGCTGCCCTGCTTTGAGCTGCTCAGGGGAGAAGCTGGCACTGACCAATGGCACCTGTCTGGGGTCACCCTCTCCTTGCTCCCTGGTCAGCGCATGGGGATGGGATGGGAGCGATTTTCAATGGCCTGGAGGTGAAAGGCCCTGGGGGTCTCTACCCAGGTGACCCCTCTTTGGTTACCTCGTCCTCTAGCAGCTGGCCGGCTTCCCCCACGATGGAATACGTCAGCACCAGGCCAGCATGGCTGATGCGGTTGTGGGGGTGGTGGATGGCCAGCAGGCCCGCCTGGAGGAAACTCCTCTTCTGGTCTTCGGTGAATATTTCTCCGAAGACCTAAAACCAAAAGAACCAGAGCCCTTGCAATGGCCCAGAACCAGGCTCCAAATCCCTCTAGTGTCTCACAAGGTGGAGAAGAGTCCTGGGGCAGCCAACCTTTGGGGTCCCATGGACCAGGAACCCCCTTCAGTAGGAGGCTGCAGGCAGTGAGGCCTCCAATAGCTCTTATGGAGCAGGATTCACCGCAGGTGCCATGAGATGCTGGGAATGTGTCTGCGCGCTCTGGAACCCAGCTCACACAGACAGCCCAGGACCCCTGCTGCTCCCAGCAGCGACAGCTCCTGCAGCTCACCCACTAGAGGTTCGGGGTCTTTTAGATCTGGATCATTCCCACGCCTCACCCCACGGACATTCCCAGGAGCCTCACATACTCTGTGGAAATAAGGAGCAGGCTCTTGCCCTGTGTCCATGACACACTCACTGCAGCGGGACACAGCTCCACACCTGAGCTGCTGCAATGCACCGGCGGAGAGTCCTTACCTCTCCCACCCTGGCCAGATTTCTATATCCCAGGCGCTTGGGGTCATGGAGCCCGTCCTGGCACCACAGGTCTGCTGCCTTCCTGGTCTTGAGCCCTGGGAGAGAAAGACACACCCATTGGGGAGGTTTGGCCTTCCGCTTTCAGTGCCTGTTTCCTTCTGGGTACACACTGGCCAGGCTCCTCCTGGCATCCGCGGCCCAATGGAATCGCAGGGTCCATGCCAGGCGGGTTAGTACCAGAAGGGGGATTTGTTTCAGCCCTCACAGTAATCATGTGACCCTTACGGTCATTGTGCTCTGGGAGTGGGTGCCTGTTCATGGGGGTGTCTAATACTGAGAACCCCCCACACCCACTGAAGTCAGGATCTGGCCCTGGCTACCTGACTGGTGACACCCTACAAGCTTTGTGTCCATCTCCTGTGGTGCCTGTTCCTGCCCCTGCCCTCATGACGGGCTCTTTCCCTCCATGTGTCTCAATAGCTCCGTTCCTGTCCCCTCACGAGCTGGCTGCCCCATATGGGGTGGGCTGATTTCCCTGGGCTGGGGGACAGAGCCGGGCTCTGAGATAAAGCAGCCAATTTCCCTGGCACTTTCACACTCATCTCCCTAATTCAGAGAGAGGGGGATAGAAGGAGTCACCATCTAAGCTGGGGTCGGTCTCAGAGGAGGGGGCTTCTTTCTGTAGGGTCCCATTGCCCAGCAGAGGGAGTCTCAAAGGAGGGGCCTTGTTTCTATTGGGGTTCCTCTTTCCCGCTACAGCGGGTCTAAGCAGAGAGGCCTTAGTTCTAGAGGCGTCCCAATGGCCAGCTGGAGCTAGTCTCCCAGAGGCTCGTTTCCATGGGGTCCCATTGCCCAGCTGGGTTTCTTACCCCTCTTCTGGAGCAGGAGCTTGTGCAGCCAATTGATCCCACCCTTGGCATGCTGACTGATGTCATTGGCTGGGTGGTATGCACAGAGACCCAGCTGCAGCACAAATTCACCTGCCTTGGAGAAGGCGGAGGAGGTCTGGTGGAAGGAGAAGGAGAGGGGAATCCATCACCATTCTCCCTTCAGCGCCCCAGCGCCCCTGGACCTGAGCTCTGCTCCCACCCCTCTGTAGGAGGCACTGGGGGAGAGGAGCGACAGCCCTCTTCCTTTCTGTCCCCAAGGGAGCTCGGAGCAAAGGGAGCAGGGCAAGGGCCCTCGCTGAGCACTCACTGCCTCGCTGCTCCAGAATAACAAGGGCCAGGCACGACCCTGCCAGCCAGCGGCCTATGGAACGCAGTCCCTTACGGACCCGGGGGGACCAATTAGCCAGGGGATGAGGAACTTGACTCTGCAGGACGCTGGGGTCAGAGGTCACTTACGTCAAATCCAGGCAGGGAGGTAGCAAACTGGAGCAGGGCCGCGCTGGTCTGGACGGCCCTGGCTCTCTCCTGGGTGTTTTTTGACAGGAGAGAGCGATGGATGTGCTGCGGGAGAAGGAGGCAGGGGAGGGTCAGCGGGCAGGCGTACATGCTCTACAAACTAGCCTCTCCCCCTCCCCAAGGGGCTGAGACTTTGTGCTCAGGGTGGAGTAGCCGAGCCCCGGTCGCAGAGCTTGAAAAGGGGGTTCAGTCTCTCAGGCCCCAGCCAGGCCTGGCGCTCACTGTTAGTGCTTAATGCAACCGTGCAGAGCTCTGGCTGACAGTCCCAGCTCCTTCCCCCTGCGCTGGCAGCTCTGGGAACGTGTGGCCGGCTGGGTCCAAGCTGGGAGGACACAATGGAAACGTGGCTCTTCTAGTCTCTCCTTTGCTGCCCTCCCACAGGGCTCAGAGGCAATTCCACCCCAGACCGTCCATTCTACTCACCTCCAGGAGGTGCTGCAGCTTCTCCACGGTGGGGGTCTCTGTTAGGCAGCCCCTGAGGATGGTGTCCAGGCTCCGCGAATGGCGGTTGTGCAGAGCCTGCAAGAAGAGGGAGCACCCATCAGTCATGGGACACGGGGCTACAGCAGTCAGGGGACAATGAGGAGGATTCTCCAGGAGCCCTGGCAAGACTCAAAAGGCACATCCTGGCCTCTCCCATTCACATCACTCCAGGGACACTTAGCAAGAGTTCATGGCCGGATGCCTGCTGCCTCATTAATCCTTGCTCTGAGCAGTTCTCTGGGCAGGGCCTGGTACCCAGCAGAGTATGGATCAGCCAAACTGCAATGGGTGGGAGGTAGGATCCCCGGGAGAGTCCAGGCAGGAGATCAGAGAATGAGGAGAGGAGGGAAGGCTGGGATCAGCCACGGAGGGGTAACGCAATCCCCTCTGAACCCCTGATCCATGAACAGCACGTCAGGATCAAGGCACATGCCCTGGACCCCAGACCCAAACCAGCTCCAGGGCTCAGGACCTCCATGGGGTTGGACAGGGAAAGCAGCCCGCTTCCCAAAACCAGTGTCTCCCTGCGCAGACAGGGGTTGGAACTTGGACAGTGTCTGCGAGGACCTTGGCCTGTGTGGGACAAATGTCCCCACTTTGGGGTGCCAGATAACAGAGGAGATGTGTCCCCCCATTGGGGGTGAGGGATTCTCTTGTGCAAGACCCCCTGCCTGGGTGGGGACGGAAACAAGGAGCAGGACAGACTGGGTGGCAGCGCAGCTGGGGGATTTTTGTACCTCAGCTCTGCCCTGCAGGTGCTGCTGGATCACCAAGATGATGTCTTGCTCCTCCTCCTCCTCGCACTCCTCCTCTTCCTCCTCCTCAGGCCACGACACCTGGGCACTGGGGGTATCTGCACCAGGGAGGGAAGGAGAAAGTTTAATCCCTTCTGCTGCTGGGGGGATGCAGTGGACAGAGAAGGCTCCATGTTTCCCCTTTCTCTGTAAGGAGCCCCATGGCGGCCAGGGCCCCACCCTGCCCCTCCCAGAGACGCCCTCAGCCCCATCAGCCTCAGGGCCCCGTGGCAGTCAGCCCCCCACCCCAACATGATCAGGGAGGCTGGAGCTCCCCAACTCCGCCCAGCATCCCCTGCCATGGGGCGTGTCTGTGCCACCCCCCACTGGTGTTAGTGGGGTCACGTGGGTCAGTCCCGGCGCCTTGGCGAGCCGATGGGCACAGGGTGTTACTAGTCCCCCACCGCCCCAGTCCTCCTCCCTTTCCCCTGGGTCTCCCCTCACCTCCAAAGAAGGAGCCTTCAAAGACAGGGCTGCCAGACCGCACGGAGGAGCTTTCTGGCCCCGCAGGAGAATGCGGAGCTGCTGGTGTCTGCAGCGCCGCAGTCACTCAACTCCTGCTCTGGGCTGGCAGGAGGCTCCTCCATGGCCAGGGTGGGGCTGGCGGGAGGCTCCTCCGGGGCCAGGCTGGGGCTGGCGGGAGGCTCCTCTGGGGCCAGGCTGGGGCTGGCGGGAGGCTCCTCGGGGGCCAGGGTTGGGCTGGCGCAGGGCCCCTCAGCTGCCATGGTGGTTGGCGGCTCCTGCTGGGCCCTGGGGCGCAGCTCCTGGATCCTTGGCTTCCTGCAAAGGAAGCCCCAGAGCTGCCGTCCCCGGCTCCTGCCCTCCCCTGGCTCTCTGCTCCACAGCTGAACCCGGGGCCACCTCCGTTTCGGCCCAGAAGGTGCCTCAGGGTCAGCTAGAGGAGCTACTGTGTTCCGCCTCCTCCAGCAGGCGAAGCAGCTCCTCCCTTTCCCCTGGCCACGAGCCTCTTCCCCGCCCGCGGGGACAGAGGGGCCGCTCTCCACCTGGGCAGGCTGCCTGATGTCGTCTTCTGGCTGTGGAGCCACCTGCCCGGCCTTCCTCCTGAGCATCTGCCTGATTCGCTCCATCCTGGAACAGAGTGGGGAGCAGCCATGAGTCTGGCTTCAAAGCAGCCTCTCATTAACGAGCCTGCCTGCTCCCCTGCCCACCTCCCCTCTGCTGAGGCAATTTCTCCTCCCGACACATCCCACCCCAGGGCACAGGAACCCTCAACCTGGGGAACAAACCCTGACAAGGGACGGGCTGGGAGCCGTAGTGGTGGGATATTCCCACCACACTGGGGATGGTTCTGGAGAACTCCACTTACTTATTCTAGATCAGATGGAGCAGGATGGCAGATGCTCAGGGTTGCTCCTCTCTTCACCCTCTTCAATCTCCACACCCAGGTGGCCGGCAACGGGTGCCGCTCAATGCCCTGCCAGCAGGGCAAGGGGTAGACACCAGATATCGAAACTGGCTGTGAAAACAATACAATGCCACTAGCGGAACGCTCCTGGGACACTCCATAGCTGTACCCGGGGCCACCTCCATTTGGGCCCAGAAGGTGCCTCAGGGTCAGCTAGGGGAGCTGGGGTCTTCCTCCTCCTCCAGAAAGCCAGAGCTGGGAAGTGCCAGCAGGACTCGATTCCCAGTCTCCCTGGCTCCGAGTGGGACCTGTTGTAGTGATTGACGGATTTGCTCCTTGTCCCCCATCCAAAGCCAATAACACATCTCTGGGTTGGCAGTCATGAGTTAGACCTCTCAGCACCCTTCTGTCTCCTGCAGCCCTCAGCTGTTCCTTGGATTGCAGTGGCTTGGACGGTAACAGGAGTGGATATTGTTACTGGCTCACTGGGTGGTTCTAGCCAATGAGGGTCTCAGTCTAGCCTCAGAGGCCCACACCCCCAGACACTACAGGTCAGGGTGGATTGATTTCATTCCAAATGTTTTGTAGTTGTATTTTTGAGTTATTTTCCTAATGAGGGATTGATTCTCATGAAATTCTTAGTGGTGGCCGATGACAGAACACGGAGCCAATGGTCTCAAGTTGCACTGTGGAAGGCTTAGCTTGGCTATTAGGAAACACTAGTTCACTAGGAGGGTGGTGAAGCCCTGGAATGGGTTCCCTAGGGAGGTGGTGGAATCTCCATCCTTACAAGTTTTTAAAGGTCAGCTTGACAAAGCCCTGGCTGGGATGATGAAGTTGGGGTTGGTCCTGCCTGCAGCAGGGGGTTGGACTAGATACCTCCTCAGGTCTGTTCCAGCCCTAGTCTTCTATGATGCTAGGAATAGGGATCCATTCAAACATGTTGACTTGCTGGTTTTGCAGGATACAGAAAAACAAAAAGGTTGACTCAACCATTTGGTTTCATTTCAAACAAACTGAGGTAAAGAAGTATCTCTAGTTCGTGCCCTGAACTGATTGTTCCTGCTCATAATGTCCTTCCAGATTTTAGAAGTAGTAGCTCACACCTCCTCCTCTCTAGCCTTTATTCATATTTTACAAGGGGAAAAGAAGCCTTCATCCTTTTCGAACTCCCAATCAGTTTCTTACATTTGAATGAAGTAGCTGCATCAACTGGAATGAAGAAAATATTCTTTCTGCACCCGCAGAAGAGGCTAGTGCTGCCAAAATCTGGCTGAGTGTTTCAATAACTTCTGGACGCCCAGGTGCTTAGGCAATGACTTCCAACAGTTCAGTGCTTTGACTTCCTCTGACACTTGGCAGCAAACATGGACTTCTTCATATATGTAGTTATTTAAATTACTTTAATAGGCTGGAGCAACTAGAGGCCTTAACATCACTTGTCATCATTTCAAATTTTATACTGGATAAGTTTAAAAAAAAAAACTTTTTCAATATAAATTTAAAACACCCAGTTTAAATAAAAATAAAATCTCTTTTGGGGGGATTGGGGTTGGGCTGTGAAAAAGCCACTGATTGGTCTTGCCCTTGATTTTAAAAGAACTACTTCATCTGAGAGAATCAGAAACTGCTTGTGTTCTAGTCAAGGAGAGGAGGCAGCAAAATTCATCCTAGCAGTAATCTGTTGGGCCTTATTTGCTCAGCCTCAAACAAACAAGCGTGCAAAACTCTAGCTAGTCTCTTTTATGTAGGCCCAGCTAAGAGGTGGTGGGAGGGGCAGGAATGCTGTCTCCGTCCCGGATCCAGTAGCAATTGCACAGGATATTGCCACAAAACCTACATTTTACTGCCAAACTCTCTAAGACATTCCTCTCCTGCGCTTCCTGGTTTCTACGTTTCAAATCCACAAAACCTTCCCCTTGACAGTCACTGCCCAGGTGGTGCAGCAGGCAGAGGAACCTGAGCAGTAACATTGTTGACACCAGAGGTAACTCAGCCACCTGTCGCTCCCTGACTCCACTAACCCTGAGCATAAATCCGAAGCCTGAGCCCTGCCTTGGGCATCGCTCCCACGGAAACCTGCAGGCTCATTTACTGACTTATGCAAATCACCTGTGGAGAGTTAGCACTGACTGGCTGAATTCACTCTCAAGTCACAATACCCTTCAGCTTATAGCACTAATGGAAGGGGCACAGGGTGGAAATCAGGCTTTTCTGGTGACCCGTTTTCCAATTGAGAAGAAGGGACAAGAGGGAAGGAGGAAGAGGGAAGCAAAATGGCCACATTCCAAAACGCCCCCAGCGAGTCACAGATTAATTCCAAGCCCAGAGGAAACCACTGTCGTCTGACTTTCTGTTTCACTTCGGCCATAGAATGTGCCTCAAAATAATTCCCATAGGAATTAGAACAGGTTTTTAGTAAAACACCCACGCTTGATTTTAAAAGAGGCCAGTTGTGGAAAATCCAGCACAACCCTCAGTGAATTGCTCCAAACTCTGATGTTAAAAATGCTCCTCGCCTTATTTCCAGTGTGTATTGGTCTAGCTTCAACTTCCAGCCATTGTCTGCTCATAACCTTTAACTGGTAAAGGGAAGATGGAGGCTTGCTGCAGCAAGGCTCCTGGGCTCTGCGAGGTTCCCCCTGCCCCGCATCCCTGTCCTGCCTGGCTGTTGGCAAGGGAGCTCTGTGAGGTCACAGAGGCCTCACTCATAGAATCATAGACTATCAGGGTTGGAAGGGACCTCAGGAGGTATCTAGTCCAACCCCCTGCTCAAAGCAGGACCAATTCCCAACTAATTGTCTTTGCTCAATGGGCTGAGTTCCTGCCAAAAGCTTTTGTGAAGTCACTGCCACACCCACCTTTCCCTGGCAGGCCTGACCTCTGCCCCTGGCCAGCCCAGCTGGATGTTTGAGCTGCACCCTGGATCACCCCACTTGCTCATTATTGATTCTGGGGAGCAAGCAGGCCACCCAGTAAAACAGCAGAGTCTGTTCCGCACCCCACGCTGAGTTTTTCATAGAGGCATCGGTTGTGAAACAATTCAGTCTCCTGATGTGGCCTCTATTTCACGGGCTATGAAATTTCACACTCTTAGCACCCTATTGAGCCCAATTGCTTGTAATTCACTAAAAAGGCACCTTCTCAACCAGTTATGATGGTAGGACACCAGGAAACAGAGACTCCACCTCTCCCCAGGGTAATTTCTTCCAGTGGCTAGTCTCCCTCACTGTCATAATTATATTGGAAATTGACAACCTCTGATAAGGGCCCAATTTATGACAATCTTTTAAATAATTTAAATAGAAGAGAAAAAATAACATTCAGTAGAACATGTTCACTGCCAAGCTTTTCAGACAGTCGCACCACTGATGTGATAGCTAAGGCCCCGGAAGCAAAGCTAGCTGAAATGCTAACCCAGCTTTGGGCAGCAGTAGCTTCCTTGAAAGGTGCAGAAAATATTGTCTTCCTTTCAGTTTATTCAAATCGTTCAGTTCAATCAACTAGTTTGTTGAAATTCAAGAAAGCAATTGGGAATTCACAAAACAGGCAAACTTGTTTTCCTCCCTCAATCTAGGGATAAAAAACTAGGGGATAGATCTACTGGTTCATCAATCTAGAAACTCGTGGAGACAAGAATGTATCATTTCACTTCACTAACCACACATCAAATTGCCTTTGTTTAAGAAATTTGTTAGTTTGAAATGCAAAACATTTTGATACAACTTCTTTCTTATGCTTCTCTTTCTAGCTCTGGCATGCCCTTGCTGTGTGACCAGAGAGGTCACTTCTTTTCTCTTTCCCTCGGTATCATGGGGGATGGAGAAAATTCTCTCAGCCCTAGCAGGAGAGAGATTTGAGCAAGTCAGGCGCGTTAGGGTCCTCGTGCTCTAAAGGACAATGGGCGATTGTTGTTTGGGGCAAGAATCCCAACAGATTTGTTACTTGTCCCCCAACCAAAGCCAATAACACATCTTTGTATTTTCAGTCATGAGTTAGACATTCTGTCTCCCTCAGCCCTCAGCTGTTCCTTGGATTAGGGAGGCTTGGATGGTAAGAGAACTGGAATTATTTTACTGGCTTCTTGGGTGTTACTAGCCCATGAGGGTCTCAGTCTGGCCCCCAAGGCCCACACTCCCAGACACTAAAGATCAGGAGGGGTTGATTTCACTCAAAGTGTTTTGTATTTGCGTTTTTGAATTATTTTCCTAATGAAAGATTGATTCTCACGAAATCTTAGAGCTGGCAGATGACAGAACAAGGAGCAATGCTCTCAAGTTGCAGGGTGGAAAGCTCAGATATTAGCACAAACTTTTTCCCTAGGAGGGTGGTGATGCCTTTGAATCTGCTAGGATAGAGTCCCCTATCTTGTATTTAGAGCCTGTATTTTTTCTTTACCTTCTACACAGATGACAATATCTTTGAAATAAATCCACACAGAAATGAGAAACACACGCACAGACTCTCTCCTACTGCAACTGTCTCTTGGTCCTCAGTGAGAGACCACGAGATGGAGGCTTGCGGCAGCAAGGCTACAGGGCTCTCCGAGGTTCCCCCTGCCCCGCATCCCTGTCCTGCCTGGCTGTTGGCAAGGGAGCTCTGTGAGGTCACAGACGCCTCATCAATCTTTGCCCAATAGGCTGAGTTCCTGCCAAAGGCCTTTGTGAAGTCACTGCCGCACCCACCTTTCCCTGGCAGGCCTGATGTCTGCCCCTGGCCAGCCCAGCTGGATGTTTTGAGCTGCAGCCTGGATCACCCCACTTGCTCATTATTGATTCTGGGGACCAGCCAGGCCACCCAGCAAAACAGCAGAGTCTGTTCCGCACCCCACACTGAGCTTTTCATAGAGGTTATGAAACAATTCAGTCTCCTAATGTGGCCTCTATTTCACCGGCTATGAAATTTCACGCACTTTGCACCATATGAAGCCCAATTGCTTGTAAGTCACTAAAAGGCACCTTCCAGAATGACAGGCAGTTTTGATGACAAGACACCAGGAAACAGAGACTCCACCTCTCCCCTGGGTAATTTGTTCCAGTGGCTAGTCTCCCTCACTGTCAAAACTGTGTGCCTAAGTCTCCTTTGAATTTCTCTGGCTTCAGCTGGCAGCTGTTGGTTCTTGTTGTGCCTTTTTTGGCTAGAATCGAATTAGCCCTGCCCCGTGAAATCCGATCTCCCCGTCCTGCTGGACCCCTCAGCCAGGAGAACCCAGTAGGGGCCTCCTAGCTGTTTCTCTGCCCGGCTGGGGACAGGACTTCCTCTCCGTGGGGATATCAGACGCACCTGCAGAGGCAATGCAGAAGTGAGTGCGCTGCATCAGCCCGGCGTTGGGCTCAGGGCTTTGCTCTTGGCAGTTCTGCTCCACTCACGTCTCTGGGTGCCCGGACTCAGAGCTTCTGGCCCCCTGTGGCTGCAGCCAGTGCTGGGGCACCAGGCTCAGGACTTTCATGCCCCTCCCCACTCCTGCTGGCGCTCTAGGTGCCTGGGCTCGGGGCTTCTGCCTGGCCTCTGCAGTGAGTGCTCAGGGCTTCCCTTGCAGTTCTTTCTGGGGCTCAAGGGTCCATTTCTCTGGATGCCCCGAAAATGGTAGGAGCCAAGGTGCTCCCAAGTAGTCGGTAGGAGCTGAGGTGCTGCCAACAGCAGGGCCCCACCTGCACATGTGGGAACCTCCTCTAGCTTCAGAAAGGTTGCTGGCTGCTGCCCTTGGAGCCCAGGTCTGAAGGCAGCACAGAAGTGAGGGTGGCAATGCTGTGACCCCACCACAACAACCTCTGAACTCCCCCATTCTCCCAGGTTGATCGGGACCCCCATGGTTACAATACCAGGAAATGTCAGGTGGAAACATCGAAATGGTGACGTTGGTCCAATTTCAAGGCCAGAGGTTTGTAAACTAGTCAAAGTGAGCCCTGAATTTGGTAGGGACCTGGCTATTATGAAGGCCCGAGCAGGTTTGCACTCCCAGTTCTCCTGAAAGGCCATGGAGAATTCCTGCTGCCTGAGAAACTTTCCAGAATAAGTTACCAGGACTGGGAGAGAAATGAAGGAAACCAACCAAAGCCTGAGCTAGGATGGAGAGCATTGACCCAAGCCGTGTTTGAACCCCTCCACCCCCACCTGCCTGCCCGCGGTGAAACGGACCGAGGGGCACTGATTTCTAGTTGTGAACTTGCTACCGACCGTGGGCTTCAGCACAAGCCGTAACAGCCACATACTCTGAACTCTTGGATAAACAGCAAAGCTGGCTTTTCCGAAACCTTTCCATCCCAGTGCCCTGCATCCACTTGGGATTGTGCCCAGCAGAGGCTGGTGGAGGGGAGGGGAAGGGAGAGGAGGCCATGCAAATGTTGTGGCATCTGCACAACCCCCCCAGACACACACAGCAATGAAGGGCATAATATCCAGGACAGTAACTGATTTGGCCATAACCTACCAAATCCTCAGTGTTGAAAGTCCAATTTCTCTAGAAAACAATGGGAGGGAGGGGTTAGAGAGCTGCAGTAACCACGTGGACTTCCGGTATCTGGCCAGGCACATCCCCCTCTGCAGAGTTTTCACTGCTATTGTCTCCAAACTGGTCCTCCTGATCTGATGTGAGGTCACATCCTGGCCTTTAGGGCCATTGGCAGGATCTTCCCTGTTCCCAGCTGCAGCATCACCCTCATTATCCTGCCTGATAAGGATCCCACCAGGGCTCAGCTAAATGGCATGTGGCATGACAGGCTCTTTGCTGGGGGCCTTGGCAGCACTCAATCGAGATCTGAATCGGACGGGCACGGGCAGGTGCATTTCCTGACTTTTTACTGGAGTCCTGGACCCTCTCATGCTGCTGCTGCAAATGTTCCTTCTCGCTCAGCGCTCAGCAGCAGAATGCTCCTTGCCCTTTGGCTGTGCAACATCCAGACGTCTAGTCCTGCTGCTCTGAAAGAAACCGTCTTCACAGCTCTAATCCTGGCAGATATTGATTAAAATCTTGCCGTGCTCCTCTAAGTGTATTTGTGATTGGACGTGCTTCTTGCTAGGGGGGATTTTCAGATACCATGAACTGCCATAAAACAGAGGGAAAGACAAAAGGAAGCATCAACATGTCTAAGAACTTGAACAATATTTGAAGACCATATATTGGTGTCTAACTACCTCCTGCTGCCAGGAAATGCAACTGGTATTTTAACGACACACTCACTCCGCTTGTGCCTGACTTGTGATTCAGAGCTCTGAGGAATTCTGTCCCCTGGTGTTGGCAGAACAAATAAACCCCACCTCCCATTACACAATCCATTTGAGTTCAAGAGAGAGAGATCTCTATCTTGCAACAAGCTTTAACATTACGGGGCAAAGACTAAGATGAGAGGTCAATTTTTCTTGCAGTTCTAATACCCGAGGAAAACTCCAAAATCCATTCTGTCAACCAAGAGAAAAGATGGTTTTTCTGTTCTCAAAGTGATGATGCTTTTGACCCCAAAATGTTGTCTTCGTTTTCTCTCACAAAATAACTTGCAGTGAAATGGGACCAACTGCCTAAAACTATCCTGAACGCTGCATGTCAGAGTTTGGGAATATCAGGACAGATCATCACCTGGCACATCAGTTGTCACGGATCCATCAGCATCAGCAGAGCTATGGTGATTTATACCAACCGCGTGTCTGGTCCATTGTGCTGTAACGAGTTAAAAGATTTCATACGCTGTGCATATGAAGATGAAAATGTAGGGTGGAAGGGACCTCATGTAGTCGAGTCAGGCTCCGCATGCTGGGGCAAGACCCCTTGGTTTCAAAGAATCTTGTTTAATGGAGGGTTTTTTCTTCTTTTTTTTTTCTTTCTAAAAAGGTGCTTCATTTATTTGAATATCAAACATTTTCATTTAAAATTTCCCAGAGTAAGTTTTGTGCTGGTGAAATATTCCCAGTCGACAGCTCTGGAGAGAGAATATTGTGAAAAAAGACAGTACAGAATGGACTGCGCTTCCCCAGTGCACCATTCTCTGCCCCCATGGAAGGTCTCATGGGTTCGGGGTGGATACACACCAACAATGGAATGAAATCTCTCTTGCATAGTTGAGTTTTCTTCTTAGTTTGAAGCGGGAGAAGGAACAGGATCATCAGGACCCACCTAGCTTCCAAGGGAATCATCTTTCTTGATGCTGTTTGACCTGCAATTCATTGTGGCCCATTAGGTGGAGATTCTCTAGGAAGTTGCTTTATGACTCTGCTAATGAACTATCTTCTGAGAAGGACAGACTGGTCCTGCCACTGTCTCCAGTCACTCACGGTAAATTATAGAGATTTGTAGCCATAGGTTGTACAGGATGATAAGATACTGCATGTGAGCACGGGAGAGAGGGAGATGTTTTACTTGGTATTCATTAGGGTCCTTTTCTTTGGAGGCGGAAGCTTTTCCAAACTCACTTGCTGTCTCTGCTTCCCCACTGCAGAACTACAGTTTTAGGCTGTGCAAGAAGCCAGAGTAGGCATGAGGGTCTCACCCATAGTTTTTAATTCAGCTCCTGCTGCTTAACTTGGCTCTTCATTCATATCTCTTCAGTTAATATACAGTGAACCAGTGTGAACATAATCTTACTGATTTCAACAAGAATGCTGATTATTGAACTTAATCAGAGTTTATTCCTAGTTTGTGGTTTTAATTGACTTCTTATACGTAGCATAGCTCCTGCTTTAATTATGAAAAGGTGATAGACAGGTAGACACTAGAGAGACGGATGTTTTTCTATGGGGATAGATAGACAGAGACATGGTTATGTCTGGGGTTAGATAGACAGAAACACGTTCATTAGACACACACAGGAGAAAGGAAGGATGGTCCAGAGGTTATGGCAACTCATCTAAGACTTGAGGGGTCTGAGTTTAAATTCCGCCTCCACTGCAGACTTCCTTTGTGATCTTGAGCAAATCACTTAGGGCCAGATTTTTTAAAGGGATTTCAGTTCCTAATTCCCATTGAAACCAATGGGATTTATGTGGCCTAAATACCTTTTAAAAACCTGGGGTTAGTCTCCCTCTGTTTGCCACTTGTAATATGGAGGCAAGAGAAGGAACGTTTGTAAGCAAGACACAAGAAGTGATTCTTCTGCCCTTACTCCGCACTGATTAGGCCTCAGCTGGAGTCTAGTGTCCAGTTCTGGGCACCACTTTTCAGGAAAGATGTGGCCCAATTGCAGAGAGTCCAGATAAGAGCGACAAAAACGCGAGTGCCATGTCTCCGTGTGGCTCACAGAAGCAGCAGCACATCCCCAATCCGGCTTCTATGCATAGGGAAAGCCAGGAGGCTCCACACGCTGCCTGTGTCCTAAGCACCGCCCCTGCAGCTCCCATTGCTGGGAACCACAGCCAATGGGAGCTCCAGGTGCGGCGCCTGCAGACAGGGCAGTTTGCCCACCCCTGGGCTAAGGGCACACAGTGTTCGCAGTTGCATGGCCCATGATGCTAGCCCCCATCACTCCCTGGTTAAATCTTCAAACAAGCCCCTTCGTGCTTCCTCCCATTCTGCCCCCCCACATTCGGGAGGACTTCCCTGTAAACATCAGCAAAACGACCTCCTCAACCCAGGGACTGTTTGACTCTTTAATTATTGCCTGTCCAGCAGGCTTGCCATCTCCTTATGAACTTGCTGTTGCTCCTGGTTACCCCGGGGTCTACAATCCGCCCGAACGCCCACAACGATTGGATCCAGGAGAACGTGCCTGGTGTGACTTTCAAGGTGGTGAACTTCACTACCACTGTCAGTCCGAATGGGGCCAGTCTGTCTGCCACCGTTCCCAGCGTCCTTCTCCTTGTTGTGTTTCTGCGACTGGTCATCTGAACCCTGTCCCCCCACCTCCTAGACTGGATCCCCATCATACCCCAGTTCTTCCTCATCTTTGGTGCCGACAGACCATGTGTGCAGTGACACTAGACCCCAGTATTCACACCCTACACACGACTGTAACAATCTTTGTGCAAAATACACATTGTGAGGTATCATTTGAAAACTGATAACTCTCTGACCATTCATATCCTTGTGTGATATATGTACGTGATGGTTGCTAAGAGTTATGGACATACACTGGAATGGTCACTAAAATGAGTTCAAACTCCATATGCTGGGGGAGTTGTTAAACAGATTGATCCTAAGTGAAGGACTGTGTGTTTAACTCAGTTTACATTCAAGCCGCACACAGACCCATCAAAGCTCACACTGAGAAGCGGGGGACAAGACAGCCTGGTGTCTACGCCCAGCAGGAGAGAGAAGCTCTTCTGGGTTTTATTTTTCAGAAGGGTCCATTGCAAAGATTTACTGGTCTGAACTTCATGTGATAATCAACTGAATCAACTGACTGGATACAATAGTACTGTATTATACGAGAGTACGGGGTGAGGTTTTTTCTGAAAACAAATGACCCCCTGGTGCTTAATATCATTGTGAAATGTCTGTATAAACACTATATGAGGAAATGTGGATACTTTATGATAGGCTTTAAAGTCTGCAGCCAAACAGGGAGACACAGGTTCTCTTACAGACTGCGGGGGAGGGAGGCGCTAGGTACCTGTCTCCCAGGGCCAGCTTTAGGAAATGCGGGGCCTAATTCGAACAGTTTTGATGGGGCCCCGGCAGGGATGACTTAAAAAAAAAAACACTTAAAAAAAAACACCTTTCATTTCTTACATGTATTATTTACTTTCCATGACTAGATACATAACAAAATGATATATTACTACATAATATTGTATATGGCTCTTTTCTTACTCCCACTTGGGTACTTTCTACCAATATCTCTTGATCTCTTGCCCATATTGATAGAAGTCACCACATTCTAAAAGAATATTAATTATAGATTTTCACTTTCATATTAGGAAAATAATGTTTTGATAGTTGTACAACTGATTTTCTTCAATAATGTTTATTTTATGCCCCCTCCTTCCCCCCAGCACTGCCCAGCCCCGTGGAAACACTGCCCCCACCAGCGCTGCTCGCCTCGCAGAAACAAACCCTCCTTCCTCAGCGCCACCCCATCAAAACAGCTGTGGGCCAAAGAGGAAGGTTTGAGGGGGAGGGGGGAGAAACGGCACCCATAGGCAAAAAGAAGTATTCCAGTCTATGCATCCGAAGAAGTGGGCTGTAGCCCATGAAAGCTCATGCTGAAATAAATGTGTTAGTCTCTAAGGTGCCACAAGTACTCCTGTTCTTTTTGCAGATACAGACTAACACGGCTGCTACTCTGAAACCTGGCACACATAGGGTGACCAGATCACAGCAGTAAAATAGGACCCACCCCCTCCCCGCTCGGCCCCACCATCACACTCCTCTTCACCCCCTAGTCCCCCACTGACTTGCTGCGTCCCTCCTAGTCAGTCCCCCACCCACCACTCGCCTCCTTTCACTTTCTCCCTCCCCTGCCAGAAACCCCCATGCCCGCCCCTAAACCCCCTGCTGGCTCACTGCTCACCTCTGTGCCCACCTGCCACTTGCCCACCCGCTCGCCCCCGACTCGCTGCTGCACCCCGCCCCCCAGTATATAGCCTTATTCAAAGACCCAGGGGTCACTATATTACTGCACACAGCAGTCAATCAATGGAGTTGTAGATAAATCGCTGCATTATGCATTTTTGTATAACTTTTACATGACTTTGTATTGAACCTTAGTAATATGTTATAGCAGGCCCCTAACGGTAGTGTAATTAAGGTAAAAGAAAAATGTCTTTTTGCTAGAAGTAGAATAAGATCTTCTCTCCACTTTGTAATCAATTGCCCTATTGAATGAATGAGGTGTGAATGAGGAAGGTGTGGAAGGCAGCACCTCCAGACAGCTGCAACCCTTGGAGAGGGGCTGGGAGCCAGACCAAGGAGCTTTGCCCAGGGCTGAGTGGGACGGAGTTTGGGTGCTGGGTGCAGGCTCCGGGCTGGGGCACGGGGTGGGGTGCAGGAAGGGTGGAGGGGTGCAGGCTCTGGGAGGGTGTGCGGAGGGGTGGGTGCAGGCTTTGGGACAGAGTTTGGGGGCTGGAGGGGGGTGCTGGGGGGAAGGGACTGCCATGTGGCTTCCTTCCTCCCCTGTTGTCCCTCACCATAGCCTCAGTGGGGGATGGAGCTGCCCCTTGCTCAGTGTTTGCAGGAGTGGTGGCTGGGGGGAAACCCAGTCAAACTCTGGTTTTACTCTTTCGCTGATGGGTCACTTAAACCCCTTACAAACTCCTTCCTGCCTCTCTCACTCCCCTTTTCTACTGGGCTTGTTTGATCTTTTTTGGTGGAGCCAGATGAAAACCACAAACCCAGTGAGAGCAACTGGCAGGAAGACTAGACTGAACCCACCACCCAGCCTAGTCCATCCCAGAGCCCAGGACTGAGGGCAAATGTCCCCCCACCCCCAGGGCACCTTCCACTCCTGGCCTCTCCCAGCGCTGCCAGTGATTCTGTGTGGCTGCATCGGGTGGGATTTCAAGCAGACCCCACAAACCCCCGCTAAATTCACCCCTGTTTTGCGACCACTCTCCACCAAAAGCACCTACCTTCCCTGCCCTAAAGCTGCTGGATGGCTAGAAAGCTGAGCTGGGCATTTGATTGAATTTGATCTAGAATATTATCATGTCCCCCGCCACAAAAAAACCTTAATATCCACAAAGCTTTGGGGGGGGGGGGGCTATTCCCCCCCAACAAGCCCGTCTATTTCCTTGTTGTAGGGCAAACGAAGGAGCCATAATTTAATGGAAATATTCAGCCCCTACAGCGGTCTTGCAGCAGGGAAAGCAGAGTTGATGGGAAGGGAACTGGTTTGGATAGGAGCCCCCGTCCTCCTCCTTTGCAAATAATTTGGAGAGGGGAATCTGATCACTCAGTGCCTCAGTCTCCCCTCCTGCGGGGGGGGGGGCGGGAGATAAAAGTCTCAGCCTGCCCTGTTGCAGACCTTTCGCAGTCTCCCTCTGGATGTATTTGATTTCCTCCTCCAAACCTCCCTCTCTCTCTCACCTGGAGTTTCACAAGCACTAAGTCCGGCGGCACCGAGTGCCTGGCGCGGGAGGCTCGGGCCGCGGGAGAGTGCGGGGCAGGAGGCGATTGTGGGGAAGGGGCTCCGGAGAGGAGTGCGGGGGTTGGGGAGCAGGAGGAGGTGCAGGGTTGGGGATCAGGAGAGGAGTGCGGGGGTTGGGGAGCAGGGGGGAGTGCAGGGTTGGGGATCAGGAGAGGAGTGAGGGGGTTGGGGAGCAGGGGGAGGTGCAGGGTTGGGGATCAGGAGAGGAGTGTGGGGTTTGGGGAGCAGGGGGGAGTGCAGGGTTGGGGAGGCAGGAGAGGAGTGCGGGGGTTGGGGAGCAGGGGGAGGTGCAGGGTTGGGGAGCAGGAGAGGAGTGCGGGGGTTGGGGAGCAGGGGGGAGTGCAGGGTTGGGGGAGCAGGGGGAAATGCAGGGTTGGGGGGAAGGGGATCAGGAAAGGAGTGCAAGGATGGAGGAGTGCGGAGTTTGGGGAGCAGGGGGAAGTGCGGGGTTTGCGGGAAGGGGATTAGGAGAGTTGTTCAGGGTTGGGAGAGTGTGGGGTTTGGGGAGCAGGGGGGACTGCAGGGTTGGGGGAAGGGGATCAGGAGAGGAGTGCAGGGTTTGGGGAGCAGGGGGAAATGCAGGGTTGGTGGAAGGGGATCAGGAGAGGAGTGCCGGGTTGGGGGCGTGTGAGGTTTGTGGATCAGGGGAGGAGTGCCGGGTTTGGGGAGCAGGGGGAAATGCAGTGAGGGTGGAAGGGGATCAGGAGAGGAGGGCGGGGATTGGGGAGCTGGGGGAAATGCAGGGTTGGGGGAAGGGGACCAGGAGAGGAGTGCAGATTTGGGGGGAAGGGGATCAGGAGAGGAGTGCGGGGTTAGGGGGGAAGGAGATACTTGAACATCAACCTAGGCAATAGAAGGGAAGGGCTGCACAAAGTGGGGCCCTGTGATGGAGCGTACATGGAAAACGCTAGGTGCTGTATGAATCTGTGCAGGTGGCTAGCTCAGGATGGGAGCTGTTGCTCTCCCCAGACCCTCTGAGCATTTGCCACTGGCTCTGCTCAGACTCCCTAAACGGTTTGCAGGGCTGAGCCCTGGCAGAGCAGTGTTGCCAGTTGGGGCCCAGCCCTTCCCAGCACTGGGGGAAGATAGGACACCTGGTGTTAAGGCTCTTGTTAAAGTTGCTAATCACCAGTTGTGTGTTTGTTAATATCACTTTTCACAGCAAGTTCTGGCAAATTAAGACCTGGATAGGGTGGGGATTGAGGCAGCGGGGGGCAGGGAAGATGGATGCAGGGCTGGGGGAGGCAGCAGAGGCCAGGTGCAATGGACGGGGGGCCCCGGCTACCGCATGGTCGGGGGGTGAGGATTGGTGGCTGGGGGTCAGTACCTGCTGCTGTGTGGTCAGGGCTGGGGATTGGCATCCACTGCCATGTAGCCGGGGGTTGGCACTCGGGGTCCACATTTGCTGCCATGTGACTGCGGAAGGGGTAGGTATCGGTGTCCAGGGCCAGCATCCGCTGGATCCCCAGGGTTGGCACCTGATGCCATGTGACCAGAGCCAGGGATTGGCACCAGTGGCCAGCACCCACAGGAGCTCAGGGTCGACCTCCAGGAGCAGTGTCCAGTGTCAATGGTCAGGGCTGGGGATCGGAGTGTGTGGCCGGGCGTTGGGGCCTGGGGCCAGCAGCCACTACCAGGGATGGTGCTTGGGGTCCACACCTGTTGCTGTGCAGCCAGGGCTAGGGGTCAGGATCCAGAGCCAGCACCCGCCGGAGCCTGAGGCCAGGGATCTGCACCCAGGGGCAGGCAGCCGGGGCTGGGGAGCTGCTGGAGCCCAGGGACAGCACCCAGGACCAGCGACCATGGCTGGGGTTCGGAGTGTGCTGCCGGGGATCAGCACCTGGGGACAGTGGCTGCCACCGGGATTGGGGGTTGACGCCACAGGCGAGAGCCAGGGATTGGAGCCTGCGGCTGCGCTGCCAGGGGTCGGAGCCTGAAGACCCGTGGCTGAAGGCCAGGGCTGTGAGGCCAGAGAAGAGCTGGGGGTCAGCGCCTGAGTGCCTGCTGTTGGCACCTGACGCTCCATGGCTGGAACCCTGGTCTGCAGCCAGGCCCAGGCTCCCTAAGTCCCCCTTTCATCCCAGGTAGAGAACTTACCTTGCTCCTTCAGCGTCGTCCCCCACCTGTCTCCAGAGACCATGCAGGGCGGCGCATCCAGGAGCAACAGGGAGGGAGGGAGAGGGGCTGATGCTTTGCATGCTGTCAATGCGAGAAATGCTCATTCCTTTAAAACCGTTTCACCTTTGGTATGTTCCACACCTGGCTGTAGTCATTAGTTGCAGCCACAGTGGAATGCAATGATATCACGATACCCCAGTAATACAGTGCTGGGAGCTCACCATGAGTATTTATTCAAACTCACATCTGCAGTAAAGCTGTGTTTCACAGTGCTCTGTATGAGGACCTTTCCTCCTGGGTTAGGCAGCCTCTCAGTTGCATCTGCTGCATAAGTATGTACCCCTCAATGGTGAGATTGTTCGCATCCAGATCTATGCCCTCTGGTCAGACCTGATTTGCCCTGGGTTCATGATTGTGTTATATAGAGTCTTGGTGTCCATGTGACCTCCTGCTTGGTTAGAAATGTGTCTCTCTTTTCCTGGCTAGTTCTGCATATACTAATAATGACAACCCGCCACTAACACAAGAACTCTGTGGTGAATGGAAACACCCCCATCATAGGTGACCATAAATGATATCACTCTCCTGAGGCCAACACAGAGAGATAAAGACCGAATGTTGTTTGAATGTGACCAAAACCCGGGACCATTCGCTGCCATGCTTTGTGCTGCAATGATTCCAGACTACTTGCTACTGGCTTGGCGTGGTAAAGTGTCCTACCGTGGAGGATGGAACAAGGCAGCCCTCCCCGGAAACCTTCTGCAAAGGCTTTCAGAGTACCTCCAGGAGAGGCTTCATGGAGATGTCCCTGGAGGATTCCCGCTCCATCCCCAGACACATTAACAGACTTTTCCAGTAGCTGTACTGGCTGCGAATGCATCCCAAGTCTTCAGGGCAAATCAAACATTAAACACTATTGCTTTTAAACCCTGTACTGTAGTTACAAATGTGCAGAGGTACCTTCTCCAGCTTCAGGGTTGGGGATCCCACCTTCAGAGAGTATTGGCTCCAGGGTGATGAAAAGGTCCTGGCTGCTGGGGAGAATAGATTCACCTGCTGTGCATCCTCCTCCTCCTCCCTCATCCACAAAATCCTCCTCCCTCTTGCGTGAGACTTCCCCCTTGCAGATGTCCACGGACAGTGGTGGGATAGTGGTAGGGTCCCCCCCAGAATGCTATGCAGCTGATCATAGAAACGGCATGTATGGGGCTCTGACCCAGAGAGACCGTTTGCCTCCTTTGTTTTTTTGGTAGGCTTGCCTGAGCTCCTTAACTTTCATGCGGGCACTGCTGTGTGTCCCTGTGGTAGCCTCTCTCCATCATGCCCTGTAAGATTTTGGAAAATATATTTGCATTTCTTCTTTTTTGATCGGAGTTCGGCCTGCATAGATTCTTCTCCCCATACAGCAATCAGATCCAGTATCTCCCTTTCGGTCCATGCTGGAGCTTGTTTGCGATTTTGGGGGACTGCATGGTCACCTGTGCTGCTGAGCTCGCCACACTGACCAAACAGGAAATGAAATCCAGAAGTTCCTGGGGCTTTTCCTGTCTACCTGGTTAGTGCATCGGAGTTGAAAGTGCTGTCCAGAGGGGTCACACTGGAGCACTCTGGGATAGCTCCTGGAGACCAAATACATCAATTTGCATCCACACATACCCCAAATTCAACCCAGCAAGGTTGATTTTAGTGCTACTCCCCTCATCAGGGAGGAGAACAGAAGTCAATTTTAAGAGCCCTTTAGGTTGAAGGAACGGGGTTGGTTGTGTAGACGCAGTCATTTTAAAATTGACCTAACGTGGCTAAAACCGACCTAATCCCATAGTGTAGACCAGGGCCTGAGGGATATGATAGAGGTCTATAAAATCATGAGTGATGTGGAGAAAGTGGAATAAGGAAAAAAATTATGTACTTGTTCCCATAATGTAAGAACTAGGGGCCACCAAATGAATTTAATGAGAAGCAGGTTTAAAACAAATAAAAAGAAATTCTTCTTCACGCAGCGCACAGTCAAATTGTGGAACTCCTTGCCTGAGGAGCTTGTGAAGGCTATGAACTATAACAGCGTTTAAAAGGGAAGTGGATAAATTCATGGAGGTTGTTAATTAATGGCTATTAGCCAGGATGGGTAAGGAATGGTGTCCATAGCCTCTGTTTGTCAGAGGGTGGAGATGGATGGCAGGAGAGAGATCACTTGATCATTACCTGTTAGGTTCACTCCCTCTGGGGCACCTGGCCGTTGTTCGGTAGACAGATACTGTGCTGGAAGGACCTTTGGTCTGACCCAGTATGTCCGTTCTTTTATTCTTATGTTCTTATGTCATAGACTTGTGGATTCCAAGACAGAAGGGATCACTGTGCTAAGCTAAAATGACCAGTATAACACAGGCCATAGGACTGCCCTGAATTAATCCCTGCTTGAACAAGAGCCGATCCTCTAGAAAAACATCCCATTTTGATTTTTAAAACTGTCAGTGTGACGGAGAGCAGGCTGTAGCGGGGTGGGGGAGAGATCCCAGTGACGGAGAGCTGGGTCGTGTGGGGCTCCCATGCCAGAGCCAGTGGGGAGGTAGGTGACATGGAGAGCAGAGGCCAGGGCAGATTCGGGGTGTACGGGGTGACTCCCAGCAGTGGGGGAGAGTGTGACAGATTTTTGTTACCAAGCTGCCTGAGGCGTCAGGTGATCAGGCTGAGGCTGCAGGATCGTTAGGGGAGGAGATGACGAAGCACACCAAGTGTCTAAGTTTTAAAGCTTTATTAATAAAACAGCAGCAGAGAGCGCTGGGGGTTCCCATGTCACTCAGAGGAAGGAAGAAAGCGTTAGTGCCCCAAGCCCTAACCTTCCCTTTCATACTCACCCACCCGCACTACCTGAGGCTGGCCAAAGCCGGGGTGTAATGTAATGTAAGAAGAAGAGAGGGGAGGGGTGAGACAGGAGTTCTTGTCCCATTTACGTATGTTGTTCCAGGGTCTGCTGTTTTTCTCCCGCTCCGACTTGCTTTGGCTCTACGGGAGCGTTTTTAAGTCCTGGGTTCTTTTGGGGTTGTTTCGTTCAGGGTCCTCTGTTCCTGGTGCTCTTTGTACCAGTCCAAACCGGCTTTCTGTAGCCTTCCTCAGCTTTCCCAAAAAAAACACACCGGCTCCACGGATGTGAGGCTGTTTTCCCCGTCGCTGACCTATCCGTCTCGCTCGTTTTTTGCAATCTCTGCGGCCCTGCCTCAGCTTGGCGTAAGTGCCTTGACCTTGGACTGAGGCCTGCATCTTCTCATTCAGAAGTTTAAGTGTCGAGGGTAACCCGTTCTCATGCACTCTTCCTTCCTCCCCCTTTGGCCTCTCGCAACCTGCAAATGAATCGTCCACTCCACTCACACACCAATAACCCAACCCAAAATGCCTTGCGATGCTTGCAACAACGTTAGCAACATACAATGCTGATCTGCCTCCCCAAGGGACCTGAGGGAGGGGGCCATTGGGTTGTGACAAGGTGGGGAGCATGTGAGCAAAGACGAGGGGGTGATCAGGGTGTGGGATCCAGGCAAGGGGGACAGGG